>NC_056745.1:113859258-113966758 GCF_019279795.1 Protopterus annectens
TTTGTTGGCCATTTGGCCCATTATTTATTTCTTTGGAGGATTTTTTGTTTGGTCGTTTTGGTGAGCCATGGTGCCGGTTTGGTTCTAATTCTAACTTTGCGTAATGGGGCATGGCTGTCTAAAATGGTTAGAAATTCAGAGTTAAAGTATTTCATGGCATTATCTATTGGGAGGTATTTCAGGGGTGACCAGTCACAGGTGACTAGTTCAGCTTGAAAGTGAGCAGGGTTAAAATGTTTGGTAGTGCGAATATTTCTACAGATGGTAGAGTTTAGGATGACAGTTTTTGTTCTGATTAAATAGGTAAGCAAGTGATCACTTATGTCCTCAGGGGAGGGTGCCTGTTTTATAGTTTAGTTGGGGGGTATTAGTGAGTATCCAGTCAAGGGTACTAGTTTTGTTGTTAGTTTTATTGGTGCGGGTTGGGGATGTTATAGTTTGGGTAAAACCATATAAGTTGATATGAGTAGAAGGCTGCTCAGATATACAGGAGTTCCAGTTAATGTTAAAATCTCCAAGTATAATGGTTTCTTGGGGGTAGTTACTTGAGAGCCAGCTGAGGATAGCCTCTAATGTGTTGATGTTATTGCCTGGGGGAAGATAGACACATGATAGATATATGGCTTTGCTTTTGTTAAGCTGAATCTTAGTTAGAAGAATTTCGGCATTGTTGCAAAGTGGAGGTTTGGAGTCTAACAAGGTAACTTGTAATCCATTCTTATAAAGTATGGCTACGCCTCCTCCTTTTTTTAGTGTTACGGTCACGTCTTATGATATTATAGCCAGGGGGTAGAACTGCACTGTCTTGTATTGATGGATTAAGCCATGTTTCAGACAGAGGATGTCAAAGGAATAAACATCAATAAGGGCATGCAGTTGAGCTATTTTGTTATTGATGCTACGAATATTAAGATGAGCTATCAGGAGAGAGTTGGGGGGCTTGGTAAGTGTCTGTGTGATTGAATTTGTTGGTGTATCAGGCTGTGTAGCTGTGATAGTGGTAGGACCTGGGTTAGGGTGTATATCACCA
Organism: Protopterus annectens; assembly: GCF_019279795.1. Classification (NCBI taxonomy): domain Eukaryota; kingdom Metazoa; phylum Chordata; order Ceratodontiformes; family Protopteridae; genus Protopterus; species Protopterus annectens. The sequence goes on from NC_056745.1 coordinate 113,860,289, forward strand.
TCTAACAGGGAGTGGACATGAACTTTTAGGATGAATTGTAGAAGTTTAAAAATTAGGTTCTTATTTTTTCTAGCTAGTGGGTTACATTGAGAGATGTGATGGAGTCTATGAAATATGGCTGCTGAGTACTTAGCTGAGCTGGGGAGGTTGCTAACACTATGAGTGGAGCTGGGGGTAAGGACATAGGTGTGTGTGTGATGTGGGTATGCAGTCCTAGGAATCTATGGTGTTCATAGAGAGTAAGTAGATAGGGAATGATAAGTATAATTAGGAGTAGTAATAAAGGTAAGGGTTCACAGGATTCTTGAGCCATTTGTTTAGGTTAAGGTGGTTAAATGTAGGGATATTTGTGGATAGAGTGGTAGGGTAATGGATAAAGGTAAATGAGTGATGGTTCTTTAAGGGGGAGGAGATGGGGATAAAGTGAGAATATAATAGAGGTAATAGCACTTTAAGGGGAGGAGTTAGAGGTTGGTCCTAATGCATAGGGGTGTGGCAGTTAGAGTATAAGTTTAGGACCACTGGGGGCGGGTGGAATTTGGGGGCAGGGTAGGGTAGCAGAGTGTGTGTATATATATGTGTATATATATATATATATATATATATATATGTTTATATATGTATGTATGCATGTATGTGTGTATATATATATATATGTATATATATATATATATATATATATGTATATATGTATATATATGTATATATATATATATATATATATATATATATATATATAGTATTTAGAGAAAATGTACAGTATATATATATATATATATATATTTATATAATATATATAGTATTTAGAGAAAATGTACAAACAGCGATATCCTCTAGACACTACAGAGGTTTGTTACTAAGCTGAAGGAATAGAGCGAAGACTATGAATTTGATGAGCTTCGTGATCCTGCAGTAAGTGTAGAGTAGTATGTGGTACCGAAAATGGTGATGTAAGGGGCAGACGTAAGAGAACCAAATGTGACCCTATCAAATGCTGTGGCTATAATTGGCTATACGTAACAAAACAACACATAGATATGCATGCTTCAAAATACAAACTTGGAACATGCAAGTAAAAAGGTTTTTACAGGGAGGTTAAGTCCACCTGCACTTCCACACACCCCCCACCACTAAGTTTATATTGCATTTCCAAGATCACCCATTACTGGGGAAATGACATGTAACCCAACCAGGCATTGCAGAGATCTTGCATTCCTGTCGACCACTTGGTGGCTCAGGCTATGTTTGGAGTAAATCAACTTTACCTACATTTGACTTCATTAGTGCATGTGATATATATGGCTGTACTTAAAATTTTATTTTTTATTTTACATTTGTTCACCTGGTAGTCAGACTGGATGCATGTCCATTTTCAGCGGAGGCCCGGGATGAAATGCTCCAAGGGTAAGCAGATACAGCATTACATAATACCAGCATTACATATTACAAACAGACTATTTACAGTGATTACTTAAGTAAGCAAGTCAAACAAGTTCCACAAGTTAGAGTTAATCCCGAGTGTAAGTCAGGATTAAATTTAATTACACAGTAAGCTGGTTAACAGATTTTTACACATTCTAGAGAGAGCTAGCCAGGCTTGATACTTTGACATAGCCAGTTAACTGCCAGATGTTGTTTGTCTAGTTTTAAATTGACCTAAGGTAGAAAGTAAGGTAATATCAGCTGAAAGAGAGTTCCTGGGTCTACTTACAGAGTTTGCAAAGAGAGAGTCACCGGCTGTGTTATTAATTTTACTAGTCTGAATTAGTAGTTTGTTAGAGGATCGAAGCGGTCTTGTATTGTTATATGGGGTGATAATATTTTTAAGTGCAGGAGTATTGTCCGGATTATAGAGAATTTTACAGGCCATAATCATTTGGTTATACTGGATTAGGCTGGGTAGTTCAAGCCACCTAATTTAGATTGGTGCAATGATGTGTCCTAAAAGGCAGCTCAGTGTCAAACCTGGCAGTGTGGTTGTAGCAAATTGAGAGTTTGTTAAGGACAGTCTTGTTTAAATTCAAGAGTAGAGGGGATCCATTCAGAAGGGTTGAAAGAAGGTGAGAGCGAACTATGGCAATTTTAGCTGGAGGGGTTAGGAAGGCTTTTATTCTGTAAAGTGACCCTAGTTTTTTATTGATAGTTTTGATAGTTTGGTTAACATGTAGGTCGAATTTTAGATTATTATCTATGATGACACCTAATAGTTTTGTAGAGGGGTCAGGGAAGATTATTGTGCCATCATTTGAATTTATGGTAAAGGTGAAAGCGGTAGACCTACGTGTTGGTGAAAATAACAGCATGTTGGTGAACATAACGGCATTTTAGTTTTTTTGGGATTTAGGATCAGATGACATTCAGAAAGCCAGATTTCTATTGTATTAAAGGTGGTATGGGTAGCTGACCATAAGTTTATTGGAGATGTGGCCGAGCAAATCAGAGTGTAGTCATCAGCATATTGGATACAGCTGACTTTTGGAATGACCGTATAAAGGTAGTTAATAAAGATGGAGAACAGCAAGGGCCCTAGTATAGAGCCTTGTGGTACTCCAAGGGTGTTTGTAATTCTGCCAGAGGACAGCCTGCTGTCGACCATTCAGGTAGGATTGAAACCATTGAAGGGCTCTAGTATCTAGACAGAATGTTTGCAGGGTGTGGATTAAAAGTTGGTGCTCACCCATATCAAATGCCTTGGAAAGATCCAAGAAGAGGGCTGAGGATATATAATTATTGTTGCGATTTTGATTTATGGTGTTGGTAAAGGCTAGGAGGGATGAAGTAGTGCTACGATGAGGATGGAAGCCATGCTGAGTGTCTGCCATAAGGTGATTCTGGATTAGGTGGTGCATGAGTTGCCTATGAATACATTTTTCTATAATCTTTTCAAGTGGAGAGAGTATAGCTATTGGCCTATAATTGGAGAATTCAGTAGAGCTGCCTCCTTTGTGAAGTGGGATTACATAGGATATTTCCAAGATGGTGGGAATTTTAGCTTCTACTATGGTTTGATTTGATTAGTATTGAGACAGGGTAAGCAATAGCATCAGCTGATTTTTGTAGGTACTCAGCAGGGAGTTGATCAGCAGAAAGTGTAGTGAGTTTTAATTTTTTGATCAAGCTACGGATAAGTGAAGTGGCGGCTGGTTGGAAGCTGAATGCGAGTAAGTTTCTAGGGGTGGTACTTTCAGGACCAGGGGAGGTAGGAGGTAGTTGGCTAGCTAGGACTTGAATTTTCTCCATAAAGAATCAGTTAAAACTGTCAAAAACATCTTCAGGGGTTTTATCAATAGTAGCAGCAGGGATTGGGGTTGAAGTTTGTCCAGGATGTAGTAGATTATTTAATCCTGCCCAAAACATCTGAGGGTTATTTTGATTTACTGTCTGTAAATTACAGTAGTATTGTTTTTTGTCTTGTAAAATGGATTTTTTTGTTTCGTTCCTGGATTGCCTGTATTTAATGTGATCTTGAGGGTCTTTAGAAGAGTTCCATAAAGCCCATGCTTTGTTTCTAAGGGTAATTTTGAGTTTAGACTCTTTAGAAAGCCATGGCGCAGTTTTTGCCATTGTTCTCTCTGAACAAACAGGTGCATGCAAATCAAGGATCTCAAGGAATTTGTTGTTTAAGTATCATACTGCTTCCTCTAAGGGGAGGTGTTTTAGAATAGACCAATTACATGAGTTTAGTTCTTGTTGGAATTTGGCAGGATCAAAATTTTTATATTTCTAACCTTTCTGAGTTAGGGTTGTTGGGAATTAATGGCTTTTTGCTTAATTACATATGTTAAAAAGTGATCGCTTAGGCCATTAGGGAGAGTACCAGAGGTGTACAGTTGGGGGTGACTGTTTATGAGTATCCTGTCAAGTATGCTTTCTATTTGGTTAGGTTTACCTATCCTGGTAGGGGTGGATATGATTTGTGTAAATGCATGCAGGTTAATATGGGTGTTTGGGGATTCTGAGGAACAGGTGCCCCAGTCTATGTTAAAGTCTCCAAGTAGTAGAGTTTCTTGGGGATAGCGACATGATAGCCAGTGCAGGATATCTTCAAGTGTAGATATATTGTTACCTGGGGGAATTTACATACAGATGATATTAATGCATTTATTTTTATTAAGTTGCAATTTGGTGGCAAGAATCTCTGAGTTATTAATCTGAGGTGGTTGTATTACATCTATGGTGACATTCAACTCAGATTTATAGAGTACAGCTACCCCACCCCCCTTCCTGGAAGCACGATCCAACCTGTGTATATTGTACCCAGGTGGTAACACTTCATTGTCTGTAGTGTTAGGTTTTAACCAGGTTTCAAATAAACAGAGAATCTCAGGGGAGTAGACATCCAGAAGTGCATGCAATTCATGTACCTTGTTATTAATGCTTCAAAAATTGAGATGACAGGCTAGGAGAGAGTTAGTTGGCCTATTAATTGTAGGTTTGTAACTTAGATTGCAAGTAGAGGGGGTATGTGTATCCGAAGTGGGTGGGCCAGGGTTGGGGTGAATATCACCACCAAGTATTAGGTTAAGTCTATACTTGGTGATGAAATTCAGGAATTTGTTTATTAGTTTGTGGTAGTGTTTGGATCTGTAGCTAATGTGCCTGGGGTTGAAATGTTGATAGACTGAATAAGTTGTTGATAGACTGAACAAGATGTTGGATAGGACCTGGTACTGTAAGTATGGTTGAAGGTGGGAGGATTTACAGCTAGGGTGATAGTATGGCCTTTCGGGTCCTGAAATCCCGTGAGAAACTGGTTTTCATACAAGGTAAGGAGGTATGGTGCGAACAAGAGGGGTAATAAAGAGGAGTATATCATTATTTGTGATTCAGCTAGTGAGTTAAGGAACTGTTTTACCTGGCGATGCAACACCAGAAGATAGAGTGGTGAGGTAAAGGTACTGGAAGGGGATGGGAGAATGCCAGATGAAAGCTAATAGGTATTATTAAAATGTAGGTAGAAGAATGGAGGTGTGAGGAATTATCTCAGATGAAAGCAGATAGGATCTAGAAAGTGGGGGAGTGGCTATAGTACTTTAAATTTAGAGGTACTGGGGGCGGGAGGGAATTGGGGGCAGGGAGGGGAGCGAAGAGAGCCCGAGCGTAGCAAGGCTAAAGTGAAAGCTTAACAAATGCTTTTTTGTGTGCAACCTACTCTGCATAAATACTGAGAGAAACTGATTTTGTTATGGTGACCAGCAGTCCTGTAGACTCCGTTTTGTAGGTAAGTGTAGAGTTTATCTAGGAAAAGAGAATAGCAGAGATTCTAGGCAACAACAGGCAGTTATTTTATAATAATACATTCAGAAGTGTTTGAGGGTGGGGGGGTGGGTAAAGTAGCACACTTCAGAATGAACTAAGATTTATAGCTAAGAAACCTAAGCAAGAAAGCAATGTAGTAAATAAACACTTGCCAGATATTAAAGATATATCTGAAAAACTAAATCAATGGTTCACAATTGCACAACTGGAAAATTGCCAGTAAAAGTACTTCAGGTGTAGCTAGCCCAAGTTATTCAGGTCATAAAAGCACTTTTTCAATGTGTGTGTGCAATTTAAACATTAAAAACACATGCAGCAAGTAGGAGCTCTGATTATACACTTTCTCTAGGTAAAGGTTCATTTTAAACACAAATATTACCACAGAAATTCAGTAAAGTCACTAGCTACTAATAGAGCCTCTGCAAAAAAATAGAACAGTCTGTGCAGAGTCAGAATTCAGCAGCAGGTCATTCAGTTACACCAAAAACAGTAAAAGATCCATACAATGAAGAAACTTGCACTAAGTCACACCAGGTCAGCCAAGGGGGGGATCCTAAGCACCTAGATTTGAAAATGATGCCTGTACTGAATTGTAGCAGTTTAACCTGTTTGAGGAAAGAGGGTGGTGGTGGAAAAGAGAAGGCAGTCGGAGTGGTTACAGGGAATACCCTGATTGACTCAAGACACCACACCAGAGGTAAGTTGAATGTAAGGGCCTAAAATCTGCACTCAGCACTTTAATGTTATTTACACTCAGCACTTTATGCGGTGGTGGTGCTGCGGTAGCGTTGTTGCCTCATAGCAAGACGTTGTCCCGTTCGATTCTCAGCTAGAGTGTCTTCTGTGTGGAGGCATACGTGAATGGGGCGTGCCTTCATTGAAGGTTGTGCGTCAGGGCTGGTAACCCGGTACATAAAAATCCACTACCAATCATTAGCGGACCGGAGTTCCACTGTGGCGACCCCTAACCAGGAAAAGCCGAAAGACACAAACTTAATTTTAATGTTACTTGCACTCAGCCCTGTAATTTCACTTATGTTTAGCAGGAAAGACATACCAACAGTATACAATTTTGGGAATTTTTACAAGCGTTACTTATTCAAATGTCTGGCTATTGCAGTTTGCAAGGTTTCCTAAGGTGTCCTAAAGCTATAAGGCAAGTATTATAGCTCTTAATATAAGAGTCAGTTTACTTAAGTTACAGGGGAAGGAGGCAAACACTCAAGTAGAAAAAAGAGCCCTGTGGCTGACCAAAATGGTGACCTGCTTAATTACACAGCACTAAGTGAAAGCTTAACAAATGCTTTTTGTGTGCAACCTACTCTGCTTAAATGCTGAGAGAAACTGATTTTGTTATGGTGACCAATTGCAGTCATGTAGACACCGTTTTGTAGGTAAATGTAGAGTTCAATCTGCTTAAATGCTGAGAGAAACTGATTTTGTTATGGTGACCAATTGCAGTCCTGTAGACTCCGTTTTGTAGAGTTCAATCTGCTTAAATGCTGAGAGAAACTGATTTTGTTATGGTGACCAGTTGCAGTCCTGTAGACTCCGTTTTGTAGGTAAATGTAGAGTTCAAACTAAGTCACACCAGGTCAGCCAAGGGGGGGAAGAGAGAGGGAAATCCTAAGCACCTAGATTTGAAAAAATGATCCAAATATAATATTAAAACCAAAAGTGTTTATAAAAAGTATCTAAACACAAAATATCAATAAAAGCTAATCACACCAAAACTAATGTTTTTTGCAGGGCCCCCCCCCCCCATAATTATATATACCAACACCAAGTAATGGGGAAAGTGCTTATAACATTTCCTGCTATAACCTCAGTTATGTTAGTACTTTGCTTTAGATTTTTTGTTGATATTTTTTTCTGTTATTGTTATGATTGTTGCATTTTTTATTACAATGAGTAAAAATAATTAATGTAAAAGAGAGCCACGAGAATCCAAAATTGAGTCCAGACTGGAAGCACTCTTAATTCAAGCCTGTATTAGTTGTAGCTTTAAGCGTGATTGGAGGCACTGGCCAGCTTTTATTCGAGCTTGGGGAATGTATGATAGAAAATAGATTTTTAAAGAAGTGTAAATTGGAAAATGACTTCAAAGAATTTGCTTGTTGATTAACATAATTACGAAAATGAATTGTTTGTAGCATTGCTGAATTAAAAAGACTTGATGCTATGAAATATAAATTTGACTGTGAAGCATTGTAACAGGAATGTAAGCTAGACTGTTGGAAGTAAGTGCATTAATGCATAGAATGTGCAATTTATACTAGTCATAAATATGTAGGCTGTAACATTTTGTCAGAAGATAACTTTAAAGCTTTGGGTCTGTTTGGCTCTGAAGAGAGCGTTTGAGTATATGTTCCACTGTGACTCCTCAAGTTATATCTGAACAAAGTTACAACAAATCAAAAACTCCTGTTCATATCCTCATCTAGAGATCTCCTAAAAGAAGGGGAACCGCAGCTGGTAGATACTCAAAATATAAACCAGTACACAATCAAAAGCATTGGTAATGGCTTCTTATGAAAAAAATAATTTGAGTTCTGCTTCACCAAGCTGAATACAACCAGATGGGGCTTTATCTAGCTGAATCTAGGAGATGTAGGGAAGTTGTATGTATATAGTCAACCTCTTCTGGCCTTAAGTAGCACCATTAGGTTGGAAATTACTGATATATGACCACAAATCTACAATGCTTAACCCTTTTTTTCGTATCATTGTTTTTACACAAGTAGATTACCCAGATATTTGAGTCATATGAATCGTGAGAAGCTGAGAATGTCTAAAATAACTTGGTGTAAAGCACAGGCTATAGATGTAGAGAATCAATCACAGTGTTATGAAGACACCTCAGATACTGTACAAGACTATAGCAATGATTTCCCTCGTGACCATGCTTATTTATCTACAGGCTCAGTAGCTCTGTAGGAGAATACTGCATATGAATCAACCCCAGTGCACTTTATTTGTATTTGTTTTCTTGGGGAGAGCACTTATCTCCACAGACCTCTTTCAGATTCAGCCCTTGATCAGCGACTGGTTAAGTGACTTGCGCAGTGTCACACAGTTAGGCAATGGAGGCTGAGAGAATCAAACCTGGCACCTCTGGATCATGGAAAATATCTTGTTAATAGCTCCTTAATCCTATAAGCCAACTGCCAGATTAAACATGCTTCTAGACAACACTACCAGCTCTCAGAGGTAAAGTAGAACAGGAGCAGAGGTACAGGGAACCCTTAGCTGACATTAAGCAGTAATCACAACTAAAACAAAGGAACACAGTAATGTGGTCAGTGTTAGATTGAAGAAAAAAATGCATTTGTGTTGTTCTATAAGATCTGTATAGAGTGTCAGAAGGATAGCTTTACCCATTTCTTACAATTTAGAAAACGGTCTCAAGACTGCCATTTGCTTTTTTTTCTCATTATTAGATTCAAGTTGGGTATTTTGGCAGATAAGGCTACAAGAGTAAAGCTCCAGATTGAATACATTTAATATGACATTAGAAATATAGTAGTTGCTTAAACCATTTGTGTTTTCAGCACCAGATTTATTACAGAGAGCTGCTGTACAAGTAATCAAAGATTTGGAACAAGTTAAAAATGTGGGTTAGACATCAGATGAAGAGATACTGATACTACTGCTGCACAAATTGAGAGCATAATTTCAAGCTGAATAATAAGTGAATGCAAAAGTCAGTGTGACAAATCTGAACCACATGGGTCATATTCTACCATCATAAGGTGGGAAATTGGGCATGCAGAAAATGAGTTAATTGTGCAAATGCTAAACCCAGAAGACAAGTTGCATTACAGAGATGTATTTGAATTGTGTTACCTTGTAAAGTTTCTGTGGCTAAGATAGTTATACTGCTAAAAAAGATATTGGAATAAACTGCGACTTAGAAATTGAGCTATGAATAGGAGAAGAAAAAATGATTTGAAATGTCCTTGAAACTATTTACTGATGCTGTAACATTACAACACTATAATATGAGTAAGTCGACTGTGCTGCAGGTAGGTAACAGTCATTGTTATCCCACAGGAGAATAGACCCAGTTACTTATGTGTCAAGAGCGTTTACAGATGCACAAAGGAGATACATTGAAATAGAAAAGGAACTGTTATCAGCAGGGTATGATGTAAAAAATTCATGAATGTATTTATTGTAAAGAAGTTCAGGTGGAAACATACCACTGATCTTTGCAAAGGATATTCAGTAAGTCTTTGTACAAGGTCCCACCAAGAGTGAATAGGATGCTACTTAATCTACAGAAATATCATCTGAAAGTGAAATACAGACCAATAAGAAGCAACACAGTAGATATATACTGAGTAGAGCAGAGTTGCCAGAGATGTATGAACAACTTTTAGTAAAAGAAGTACTTGAGGTCATTCTGGTAATATCACACTTTCCATTGTCAGAAGAAATACTAAGAGTGTATGCAGTAATAATGACCTAGAAATACTTTAGTTTAAATGCATTACTGTGGATGTGAGTTTTGGGCAAAAATCCGTAAGTAAAGAAATTGTTTTATTTTTCTTTTAGGTAAGAAGTAAATTTTTGATTTTTCAAAGCTGAAAGAATACTTCCCAATCATCTGGAAAAAAAAAAAAAAAAGCTTGACAGAATACATGTGTCAGATCTGGGCACAGTAAATTGCAAAGAAAAACTAAGCAATATAATCTTTTGACCAGGTGTGTCAACTCAGAATAATAGTGCAGAGTTGTCATTTGTAGTGCGTACTGTAACAGCAGTCCAAAGTATGAAATGCTAACACACCCAATTGCATAGCATTCTTCGAGCTGAATGGCTACAGATTCGATACATTTCAAAAGAACCCTGCATCTTGCTCTTTATTATTGTTATTCCAAATTCCCTAAAATAACTAAAGGGATGCAACACATGCAGGTATAGTTAATGCAATAAAGTCTATAATTGCAATACAAGGGATGAAGGATGTTGCATCTCACAGCAGTTCACAGTACACGAGTCAGGAATTCAAGAGATTTGTGCATGATTTGAGAATTTGTGTGCAACGTCCAGCGGACAGTTGGAAAGAGCTATTCAAGCAATACGGACTCTCATGAGAAAGAACTTTGTCAAAATCTTTGAAGACTGTTATCTGATAGTTTTGCCTGTATAGGAATATTCTGCTGCAGGGACTTGGTTTCTCACCAGTGTAGCTGTTGATGCAGAAAAAGCTGAAAAGCAGGTTGCCTACTTCAGCCACCTTGCTGATGCCTGAAGGTTACCACAAAGTAAGGGAAATGCTGTAAAAAATCATCAGAGATAAAAATATTACTATGATAGAAGCTGCAAAAGTCTATCAGATTTGTAGGCTGATGACAGTGTAAGAATCTAAAAATTATAGGAAATTCCATACATTGAATGGGATAAAGTAGCTTAAATGTGATCATTTGGAGTTTGTGGAATAGATAGTAATTTGTACAGGACAAGGCCCATGCAGTTGTACAAGGCAAGTATGTCAAATATTAAGGAAAAAGACTGATCATTCCTTTTGCAAAAAAAAAAAAGATACTGAGAAAATTGGATAGTCAAAAATTGCAGAAAAGAGAGAGAGAGGTCATCACTCAAATTGATCTGCAGTCCAGCAGGAACTGCCCCAAAATGCAAGACTAGAGGAAGAAACTAGATGCATACCATGTGTTTTTTCCTAAGTTAAAATGCACTCTAAGGACTGGCAAGTACTGTTTGTTTTTTTCACTGTGTACTAAAGTTTTCATTTTGATGCAAGACGTCCATGACAGGTTTATTTATAATCTGTGTAATATGCATATTATCATATCTGTCTGTGTGTGTGTGTGTGTGTGTGTGTGTGTGTGTGTGTGTGTGTGTGTGTGTGTGCGTGTGTGTGTGTGTGTGTGTGTATATATATATATATATGTGTGTGTGTGTGTGTGTGTGTGATATATACACATGCACACACAATTATAAGTTTTAGAAAAGTTAAATATTTTAGCTTGTAGCTTTTAATACTAATGAGATTGGGAGTTGGGAGCAAGCAATGGCTGATCTTGTGTTGTTGGTAAGAAATGGTTTGATACGGTAGAGTGATCCCAGTTTGGCATGTACTTTTTTAATAGTTAAGTTGAGATGACTATCAAATTTTAGGTGGGAGTCTATGGTTATTCCCAATAGCTTAGCCTGTGCCACTGGAGCGATTGGAGTAGCATTTGTGGAGTAGATAGTGAATTGACTGTTATCAGTGTTTTTGTTAGAACTAGTTATAATCATAAGCTGAGTTTTCTTTTGATTGAGGATAAGTTGGGCTTTGGTAAGGTAGTTTTCAACATTAGAGAATGCTAGTTGAGTTGTTTGCAGGAGGGTGGGAATGTTTTGTTCAGCACAGATTAACGTAGTGTCATCTGCATACTGAATGATTGATGCATGCTGTGCGAAGATATGGAAGTCATTTGTGAAGATTGTGAAGAGTAGTGGTCCTAAGATAGAACCCTTTGGGACTCCTATAGTTATGGGCAGCTGAGGAGGGAGAGAATTTTCACATTTCACAGCTTGGTACCTGTCAGTTAAGTAGTTTTGGAACCAGGTAAGAGTGGAATTTGATAGGTGATATTGGTTTAGTTTGTTTACTAGGATTTGGTGCGAGACTGTGTCAAATGCTTTGGGCATATCTAAAAAAAGAGTTGACACCTGCAGGCCTTCATTTTTGAGACAGTTTACTGTGTCTGTGAAGCAGAGGAGGGCTGTAGTGGTACTATGGGCATGTCTGAAACCATGCTGAGTAGGTGACAGGATGTTGCTGTCCAGGAGATATTTTAGCATCTGGGTATGGATGCATTTTTCTAGGATTTTGGCCAGGGGGGAGAGTAAAGCAATGGGTCTGTAGTTATTAAGTTCAGTGGAGGTCCCACCTTTATGTATGGGTGTAACATAGAATATTTTCCAGAGTTTGGGCACATAGTTTTCAACAATTGATCTGTTTATGAGAGTGGAGATTGGGATAGCAATAGCATCTGCTGTAAATTTCAAGGAATAGCTGGGGAGTAGGTCGGCTGCTGTTGATTAGGTTTTTAGTTTGGACAGCATGCTTTTGATTGAAGTGATAGAAACTGTTTTGAGGGTAAAGCTTGTACTAGTGTTAATTGTGTTGGGGGGGGGGGGATAGTGAGGAAGGAACTGTCCTGTGATACTAAGGATAGAATTGAGTTCACAAAGTGGGAGTTGAATTCTGTTTCAATGCGAACTTTAGTGTCAGGGGTGGTTGGTTTGGGTTATAATAATAATATCCTACAGGAAGTCATCCACCACTGGTAACTATCATATTAACAGCACACTCCTAAGACACGACCCAGTGGACAGGGACTTAATCTAACCTTTGACCATCATATGTCTACAGTAGTGAGGAAATCATTAATCATTCTATGTTTTGCAACTTATAAATAAATGTATGGCATCTATGTCCAAGGAGGTCATTGTTTCACAGTATTCAGCGTTCATCTGTCCTATCATTGAGTACAGTGCCCTCTTTGGTGTATGCGTAACCAGGCACATCTAACACTTGTAAGGTACACAGAGGTTCCTCACTAAAAAAAATACAGGACATAAGTAACGTGTTATACAGACCGCCTCAACATAATTTCCATGTATTCTGTCTGCTATGGACTTTTGAGGGGAGAACTATGTCTGGCATACAAGGCATTATCAGAACTCGCCATGACGGGCATCCTGCATATCCGCAAAGCAAACAGAATTAGAATTACCTATTCTAAAGACTTGAACTTTACCTGTGATTCAAATTGCACCTGCTGGAGAGACGGATATGTATTCCCGAGACTACACCTTTTCTGGAACAGGGTCCCCATTCATATGAAGTAGAGTTCCTCTCTATCCAAGTTCAAGTTGTAACTTGCACAATTAGATGAGGAACAGGAAATTCATCTGTGGTTTGGCTCCTATGTCTCTAAATAGACATAGGCAGCTAGTGAACTGTTTGGCTTCCCGGCCCCTGCTTACACTTTTCAAGGATACCAAAAATTGTCATGGCTTAAAAAGGCCCTAGTGGATGTTGACCATGAAAGGTTCATAGGTGTGTACTATGTTGTTAACAAAAACAAACCATATTAACAATTTTTTTTCTTTTTATATACATTATTCATCACATATCTTTTCTTTATTTATAAATGTCGTCATCCAACATTGCATACTTTGCTCAATTCCTGCCTTCTCTTAAACCTCACTCCTCCTGAACATTATTCTGCATATATTGTTCCCACTATTTCCATTTATTTACATGTAATTTGTTTCTTCCCTTTTTTAAAGATCCCTCTTTCCGTTTTTTCATCTTTCATAATATGCAGTACATTTGAATACGGTTGGTTTATTCTTTGATTTCCATCTTCTAGTAAGTATTTTTTTAGCAGCCAACAAAATTGAACTTAGTAAGGCCTTAATGGGTCTAGGCAATTCAGATTTTGTGTCCCAGCTCAAAAGAATCATTTCCTTAGTTTACAGCCATGTGTTCAACCAGTATTTCTGACAGAGTACTCTGTAGGGAATTTTTAACATCTGCCAGGTTAAATTCTTCTCCCAAAGATTCTTCTTGTCATGATTCCATCCCTTCACTGCCCTCATCTGACATCTTACTGTCATCAGACATCCACTGGTCAAAATCGTTCCTTTAGCCCAAAACCAGTTGTTTAGAAACGGGCAAAGTCCTATGAGGACTCTGGTGACTCGTCCACTGAGCTGCCAAGAAAGAGAGAGCACCTGAGCTCACAATCCCAGTACTAACTTTGAGGAAGGAGAGGGTTCGTCCATTCCCATCCAAAAGACTTCTCATTAGCAACATTTTAGAGTTAATGCACCAGATGAGATTTTAGCCCATTGAACCACCCTCTGAGTACTAGGAGGTATTGTTTGAGGCCTATGTCATGACACAGTCTATATCCTGGGTGGGCCTTCTGGCCAACACGTTAACAGAAATAGCATCCAGGGGGTCTTGGCAGGAGCCTGACACCTGTGAAGTAGTTCTCTGCTAACCTGACAAAATTCTTCCATTCCCAAAATAGCAGTGACACTGGGCAAAGTCACTTGCAGTAGACTCCATCATAGTGGTAGCAGCTACTAAAAGAGAACTCTCCAAATAATCTCTCTGTTTATCCTCCCAGTAAAGAATCTAGATTGATGGACAGACTTTGGAAGCTGGTGTATGCTTTCGGCATACTCGTATGAGCAGGTTTCAGAGAGATTTGTCTCAGTAGGCATTATCTACTCTGAAAAGCCCACTTATGGCAGAGTCAGAGAAGCAACCTGAGACTACCTTGACCACCATGTCCAGCATTATAAATCTTTTCTTGCATCTAATGCATAATGTGGTGTATGGGCAGGCAGAGCAGGCATAGCCATGAAATGTCATACTTTGGTGTGCCTTTGTGGAGACCTTCAAAGTGTCTTTCATTAATGTTGTCTTTGATGTGTCATTGTTTGGTCCATTGATTGATTAATGAAAAGTTGGAAGAGAGTGAGCAAGATGGTAAGACAGACTCGCTCTTTCTTCTGTGCCGTAGGAGTCCAGTTCAAGGCCCCTTATTAGTATTACAGTAAGAACCAAAAAGGACCTCATTCTCTATGGTTTCAGAAGTATAGACATAAGTTTGACTTGCTCTCAGACAGGGATGGATGTGGCAAAGGTGACCCCTTTAACTGACTCAGGCCCAGAGGTGGAGGAGGTCCACAAAACCAGGGATATCATGGGCCTTACTCAAACAGGAGACCCCAGAATCCCTGCAGGTCTTGCCTGACTGCTCCACTCTGCAGGCAGTAGAGAGTTGTCTTTCCCTCTTCCCAGACTTGTTTCACTATACCGAAACACGTGGGGAGTCATATCCACCTGTATGCTTGACTGTACTCCCAGCCGACAATACTGGGTGTGATACACAGGTGAAACTGCTGACAGAAATCATCCAGATTTAACAGCCCCAACAAACCCTTGATTCTGCTTAGGCTATACCCATAACAGCTAATGACAATCATTAACATAAAATGTTGTAGAATCTCAATACCTTTTCCAGGCATAGTGGGTCATCCTTTAACTTAGTACTGTGAGGTACTCAATCTACAACATGCATACTGCTTATGACATTATCAGAAGACAATAAGAGTTAACACAGGATCAGTAGGTCAACACAGGCTTAGTAAACTAAGTACATCACTGTTGATGTAACCAAAGTAAGTTTCATATTTTAGAATCAGAAAGCCCACTTTATACAATAAAAGTATAATGACAACAGAGTTGGTTAAAAAAACTTGAACATGATCTTTAAGAGCATACAACAAATACACACCAATGCTTGAGATAGTAAGCAGTGCCCGCCATACCCAAGACTTTATACTGACCAGCTGCATAGCAGGTTTGCAATCACTGGCATGCCAAGATCTTCCCTACCTTGCTCCCAGATTCATGTCTTTCGGTGCTGTCTTCAAGATTAATTCAAACACACACAAGCATAAACTTAGTGTTTTACAGAAGACCTTAATATAATTCTAGTATGAGCACTCCCTCCCTGACTTTGCTGTGGTATAGTGCTAATAGCCATACTTGTCTGGCCAGCCATGAAAACATAGTATTTGCTCTTAAAGATCATGTGCAGCATTTTCTTCCTACCTTACAGTGGAAAGAACATTCTGCAAGTAAAGTGCAGTCATTCAACCATGTAAATCTTATTTTTTACCATCTGTTTCCTGTTTTTCTTTTCATTTTAACAGTTTTAATTGCTCACCTGCATGGAATTCCACCTGTAGTTCTTCCTGACTTTGCGTCAACAGACTTGTCACCTTGATGAAGCAAAGTTGGGCTGTTGCTGTACATCTTCCTGCTGTAGTACAGCTTTCAAGAGAAAGAAATGACATGTTCATAGTCTTAAATTTTATTTTCTTTCTTTGATTACAATCCTGTTTTTTGAGCAAATGTTTAAATATTAGTTTTGTTTGCATACCTCAGAACTGTCTTGATTTTCTGCAGAATGCAGCTGGCTTTGTCTCATATTTTTGTCTTGTACATTGTAAAATGTTTGCCTGGTAAATCATTAAGGATTAAATTAACTCAATTTAAAAATTAGTTCCAGTCTTGGGCCCTGTGTCAATCCTTTATTTTTAGCTTTTGTTAGAATTCTTGATTACAGAAGTTTGGAGGTATTACTGTGCACTGTAGTGTTATGTTTCTGATCTTGGACTGTGAAAACAAAAATAAGCAGACACTAAGCACACACACAAAAAAAAAAAAAACAGTAAGAGAAACTCCCGTTCTTAAAAACAAGAGAAAAAAAACTTTGTTTTGTTGGCTTCCTGGTTCGCTGTCTATTTCAGAAACTCAGTGCTTTGAATCCTGACTTTAAAAAATCACATGAGCAGTAAAGCACAACTTCCTATAGAGGAATAGCATTGGACAGAATATGTCGGCACAATGCACAGCATGTTATCCCACAAATATTTAAGGAAAAATAGCCACAATAAAGATTGTGTGCACAGCATCAAACAAGAAGACAAGCCTATCATATAGTTTAAAATATAATGAATTCAAATGTTGTGATTTTGCAAGGTTTACATTCTCTCTAAAAATAAGCCAACCTTTAAATAATTGTAATGGTAAGCAGTAGTTTTAAATGCCATTCTTGACAAAGTAGATGGCACCAGTTCTACATTAATACTCTTTTACTAATAAGTAAACCACTGGCCACAAGCTTCTGAAATTTAATTAATAAAGCTTATTATTTGAAATAAGTAAAAACTAAGTGATAAACTTTATAACAGATATATACATAGCTTTATATTTGCACAATGAAATACAAAATAATATGGTTTTAACACACCGATGGTGTATAGAAGAACTCTAACGATTCTCTGGTCCTGTCTCTGCAAGTAGCTAAAGAATTTCTGAAGTCTGTCTACCTTTGACTTGCAAGTTCAAACAGAAGTCACACAGTTTCACAGGCAAATAATTTCAGACTTGAACTTACATCCCAGGATGCAGTCCACTTTGCACATTTTAAATCCAAGGCAAAAACTGACACTTAACAGTTGCAGTCTCTGTATAAGTGTCCTGGGTTCTGTATTTCCTGTTTGGCTTTAATTTTAAATATAAGGTTCTCTTTTTCCACAGCCCCGTAACTCTGTGAAAAAGCTAGAGCCCAAATATTGTGATGTGGTTGATGAGGAATAGCATTTCAGGGAATGCTGAGCTTGAGGCATTCCATATATGTGTGCATTTCAGAAGTCATTTTATTTAACAGCTCTTCTGCATTTCTATGTAAAAGAGTTACATATTCTCTTTAGTACACATTGTTTACACTCTGTACATTTTATATGCTGCAAGATTTACTGAAAACAACCACAGTTTATGAAAAATAATTAACGCAACTTACTAGAGCTTTTCTGTGGGGTTTACTGAAAGACAATTGCAAACTTCACTCAGCCTTTCACTTATTTTTCTTCCGGCTTTTCCTGGTTAGGGGTTGCCACAGTGGATCACCTGTCTGCTCATGATTGGCAGTGGAGTTTTATGGTGTCGAGTTGCCAGCCCCGGCACCCAACCTTCCACAGAAGGTACAGACATGCATGCACACACCTAGGGGCAATTTAGAGTGTCCAATCCACCTACAGCATGTCTTTGGGATGTGGAAGGAAACCGGAGCACCCGGGGGAAACCCATGCGACCACAGGGAGGACATGTAGACTCCACACAGAAGGCACCCCAACCAAGGATTGAACCAGAGCACTTCTTGCTGTGAGATGGCAATGCTAACCGCTGCACCACTGTGGCCACCCTCACTCAGCCTTTCACAAGACTAAAGAATCGAATTCTGCAGTAGATAGTAAGCCACATCTGCAGCACAATAAAGGTGAGTAAGTGGATTGTTTGCCACAAAATGGCAGATAAGTGACTGAGACTATTCACAATTAGCAATCTGCTAGAATACACATGTCATGGCAGTCCAGATCAAAATACCTTAGAAGAACCTAAATTTTTCACAGATCCGAACTGTTCACTCATGCCACAGGCCTGTTCTGAATGTTTCAAAGTCTCCTTCTGAAGTTAAAGCGACATGTGGTAGAGTATATGTATACTTAAAATCTACAGGTAGTATTAAGACAAATTAATTGTATTGAATAGGAGGTAAATACCTTTGAGCATGTCTCTATATAACTTTAAGAAAAAATATGTTAAATAAAACACTTATCTCTTGGCAGTTCAAATACAAAGTCGTTTATTAAGAAAAGACATGTGTGGGAGACAGAACCATTCAGTATTGTCTCCCTGAACAAGCATATCCAGGTATTTATATAAAAAAATTCAAGTGAAAACAGCAAGTGTTATCTATCAGACTGATCCCACTATCCAATAAAAAGCTGTTTGCTACCAATATCTGTGAATGTAGTTATTCATTAGAACAGTGCTAAATATCTAAAATGAAATATGTCAGTGTCCTAAAAATAGGTTAAAACATCCTTTTCTCAATTCAGCATTAGTAATGTTACAATACAGTGAATGTTCTCATGACAAGCTTCAGGAACGCAGTCTTAAGCAGACTAGCTGTTACATTTTAGTTTGTTCACAAGCTCCAGCTATCTAGCAGTTTCAGCAAAATGCATAAACATGCGCAGACCATAATATGTATTGTTTACTGCTTAAAATAATCTGCTGACATGGTTAAAAGTTACTGACCACATACTCTTTCTTCTCTCGTGCTCAGTTCATTCAGCGCTGTTTCAACTTTATTTAATTTATTCCTTCACAGCTTGTAGTGATAGTTTGTTAGAGACTGGTAACACTGGCACCACAAGATGTTGGCATTAAAGGCATGTAGAACATTTGTACAAAAGACTATAATGTTGGCTTTTTCCATGGTTCAGAGGGACAGAGTACTGACTGCAGGCCTAAAGACCCAGGTTCAGTTGAGGTTGTAGGAGCTAGAGGACCTTTTTTAGGGGTAAGACTGATTGACCTGTGGATGGAGGTGTATCAAGCTACTTGTATGACTGGCTCCTGCTGGACGCCGAGTGACTTAGCAAGTAGCAAAAGGGTATGAAGGTGTAGATTTCTACCTGTCAAGCAGTGCATAGCTTTGTACATGGATTTAGAGTACATTTATAGATGTGCACACTCTAAAACTCCACTAGGGCAGCATTTTAGACCCTTCCTTAGTGATCGATTACCACTTAAGTGCAACAGTGGATTGGAGTTAGGAACATCATGAAAATCCCTGCCCCACCCACCCTGTCCTTGTGTTAAGTATAATTCTGCAAAGGCACTCCTTTTATAGCTATTTAAATACTTTAAATTTCCAGCCATTTCTGTAGACATCATGGTTGAAATGGGCATCCTGCAACAATGCAGCTTTTCTCTCATGTTTACTAACAACAACCCCAACTTAAACTAATACAGTGTGTGAAAGATGTAGTTATATGATGTTAATGGAGACAAAGCTCTTGCATGTAGCCATTGCAAATAACAAGCAGGTTGGATTAGTGCAATATTTACTGGTACTGACGACCTCACATAGTTTAGACCAAATACGTAGACCTACATATGCTGAAACTCTTAAAAGCAGCCTACCTAAACCAAAAGGGATCTTCATCATAATGTAAGAAATAAGTACCCACCGCAGCTTCACAAACACACTAGCAGCACCCACCATGAAACATAGATCCATGAGTCATATCATACCAAGTCAAATGAACATAAGGCAAACCTCCACACAATCCATTGTCCTAGTTACAGGTGACTCTATAGTGAGAGAGACTGATGTGGCACTCACCAGGCTGTGATAGGGGAGATTCAAGGTTAGTTGTCTGTCAAGTGCTAGGATTCACCACATCATGCATGCAGTCAAGTCGTTGCACTACAAGTACACACATGACAGAGTCATAGTGAACATGGATGTAGATTACTCGAGATAGTACCTCCATGAACTATAGAGATATGATTGAGCTCTCAGAATGTGTCTGTTGGTAGGTATGGATCGAGCTTTGAGAGGCATTCTACCATTACCAAGAATGATGCCAAAATACAGTTAAAATAAGATTATTGACTTCATTAATTGGCTTAGCTTCTGTGTCATTCAGAAGGATTACAGTAAAGTGTATCAGCCTGGGAAAAGATGGTATATAGTGGTTAAATCTTTCTCCACCCAGTAGTGCCTTTTTAGGCAACATCAGTCATCTAAAACTTCTAAAGTAACAAAACAGAATCCAGATAATGTAAAGGTATTGCTTATCAGTGTTAGGAGCCTTAACAAAAAACTCCCATTCCTTCAAGCATTCCTCGCTCTGTAAAACGTTGATTGTATGTGTTGTCTCTTACATGTGGTTCAAAACCAGTGAGAGCACTAGATCAGTGTAGGGCTGTGAACCATATCACACATTCAAGTCCACTAAACTAGATAAAGGCAGTAAAGGCAGAGATGTCTGTATATTTTTTAAAAAATATTCCCCTCCACACACTCAGACAAGGTATTGACCTGGAAGCTCCAGGCATTGTCAACAAAACATATTTGTATAGATAACCAAAACCAAATACCATTCTCCTAGGTGACTTCAGCTACCCATCCATCAATTAAAAGACTTGCACATCCCCAAACATGTCTGCTTAGAGATTTCTGGATCACTTACTCCAAACCCCACCAGGGATGATAAAATCCTTGACTTGGCCTTTACCAGTATGGGACAGTTTTGCTCCCCACCAATTGTAACTTTTTTCATTTTTAAATTGGACCAGAGGAAAAGTCTCATCCATCATAGGACTGAAGGCAGAAGCTTATTCCAGTACTTCAGTATTCAGATGTTATGCTAAGGCTGATCTACTAGAACTGAGTGATGAACTGGCTAAATTCAAAAGCCCCCTCTAACTTGACCCCACTGCTTATGCAGAATTGTTTTACTGCCAAATTCTATGCACATGTAAATAGCTGCATAGATTCAGCCGTCCACCTTCAATGTAATTACAATGCCACATTTAAATGTAAACCTGCATGGTGAAACCAAAGCATAAACAGGCTCTATAATAAAAGAAAAAAATAATTGAAAGCAAAAATAAGTTTGTTGCATGATGCCAGAAATGTTGCTGCTAAACTTAACAGGGACTCCAAACCCTGATCAAATCAACCATAGCCAGATATGAGGTTAAAATAGCCACCCTGGTGAGGGTAACCGCAAAGCCTTCTCTAACTGCGTTAGAAACCTCTGATACAATTACTAGCACTGCTCAGAGTTAATGGCAAATGATATCACATACTCAGACCTAGAGGACATAGCCAAACTACTGGCAAATGAGTTTAGCTCAAACTTTACCACCCTCCTGTATTCAAAGAGCACATACCTTTATCTAACTCCACCCACACATGTACACACACTTCAAATCTTTCAAAAACAAGGCACTATACAAGGCCAAAACATCAGTTCCACAGGACTGCATAACACATTGGACTACCTTCAGGCCAGCCGAGAACAGGGATTGTCATTCCCAATGCAGAGGGTATTCTGTATTAGCCTCCAGACAGGTTTTATGCCATTTGAATGGAGGACAACAGTCATTCCTTTGCACAATGATGGGATCCCAGTAATTACATGCATGTATACCAGACCAGCCTCATCTGTAAAACAATGAAAAGGATCATTATGGAATTAATAAATAAGAACATATGTAACCTATTGACTCAACCCAAGCAGTGTGGATTAGTCAAGGGCAGATCCTGCCAACTTAACCTGGTCCACTTCTTAGAAGAGGTTACTAAAGCAATGGTTGAGGGCAAATGAGTACACACCACCCACGTAGCTGGACCTTGCAAAGGCATTCAGTATTATCCCACACTTTGGTATCATAGATAAATTCTCCCAACTAAATGCAGATTAATGTGCAACTCAGTGGGTATCTAATTGACTCACAAATAGACCCCAGGAAATTAGGGTAGGTTGCTCTACATCCTCCAAAAGACCTGTTACTAGCAGCATACCCCAGGGTTAAATCCTTGGGCCACTCCTCTTTGGCATTTACTTCTCGGACATCAATCAAATGTTTAAGGTTTATGTCCAGGCACATGGAGCAACTGAAACACCCACATACATACCTTAGTAAGTGGATACAAGGTCTAAACAATATGTCCTGCATGGACTGACCCAGAACCCTGTCACTATACTCAGTATCCTACAGACTAAGAGGTGACTTGTGTGTGGCATACAAGGCATCCTCCAACCCATTACTGATGGGTTTAATGCACATCAGCAAGTTAAATGGCATCAGAAATACTTGGTCTAGGAATCTAAACCTGTTCTGCAACATCAAAAGAATAGTTTGGAGGGACAGGTATATTTCATGTGGGGGGGGGGGCAGGCTCAACTCAGAGGCTATTGTAGCCATCTTTTTCCCTAGGGTGCCTGTGCTGGACATCTTGGTTCCAACGTCAACCTCAGAGCCAAGCTGAGTGGGAATTTGAGACCAATCCTAGTGAGGTGCCATGGCTCCTGTAGGAAAGATTTCTGGTCCTCTCTTGAGGCGCTGCCTTTGAGGCTTTTGAGAGAGTGCTTTCTTGTTCTAGACTTCCCTGTTGAGCTCAGATCCATCCCTCTTCCACAGGATTTCCCTGGATCCTGATCCTGCTCATTCTATCCTGTTGGGGCAGGTAGCCTCTAAAGGTTTTTAGTCCGTCCACTTTGAGAACCCCCAGTCAGTTTCAGACTCCTTCCCAGCGCAACCCAGTGGGGAGGTTCATTGAAAACATGCATGCAAAAAGAAACACATAGACTCCCCGCTGGAGTCCCTAACTGAAGATACAGACACTGATGAGGGTGAGGGATCCTCCATATCACCCCTGAGGATATCTTAGTGAAATACTGGAGCTACTCGGACAGAAAGGGGGGTGGTCCACACAAGCTCCATCCCAAGAGGAGTTAGTATTTCTCAAGGCATTTGAGGCTGGCCCATCTACTTCTGTAATGGTCCCACCAGTGGATGGGATGGTAAATTTAATCTCTACTCAGTTATGGAAGGAACCAGATGTAGCCAAGCTAATCCCATGTAAACCTGACAAATTCCTGTCTTCCCAAAAGACTGCTCTTATTGGAGCAAGGATCCTACTGTTGATTCCGTGGTGGTGGTTGCAGTGGCCACCAAGAATGAACTTGCTGAAGAGAGTTCCACTCTCCATCCCCCTAACAGGGAGTCTCTGGGACTGCTCTGGTTTGAGAAGTGAGTCTGCATCAGTGACCTTCATTCTCAGGATGTTGAATGAACTGGCATGTATTACACACTTCCAGAGGAATTTGAGAAAACAGCTCTCCAAATGTGTCTGTGTCCCGTTCTGCAAAGGAAAAGTCTGTAGACTCACAGTTGGCCGCACTTCAATCCCTATCAAATGTCTCAGTGTGCCTCATCTCCATTGTGACAGAAGGCAGTTCTAGGGCTGTGGACATCAACCATGTAAACATGCCTGGATGCACTTTATGTGATTTTGTGGAGCCCTTTAAGAAGTCATTTGTCAACGTCCCCGATGATGGATCGAACAAGATGATAAAAGTCTGCTGAAGAGAACCAGTTGTCTACCCTCCACTCCCACTCCCTGAGGACCTTCTCCAGAAACCAGAAGGGAGAGAGGAAACTGTGGTGATCTGATGTCTTTTTCACCTGTGCCTCAGCTGATGAGTATCTGATCTGACCTTGGATCTGGCTTTGGCCACTTCAATAGATTTTGGCTCTGTAGCTTTAGCTCCTCCCCTTATCTATAATCCTCTCCTAAGCCTGGATTATCCCAGATTTCATTTACCGCTTCAGTGCTTGGATGTGGTGACCTGTAGCTCGAGTGTTTTTTGGTATTAAATGAGACTTTTTCTTATATTTCCCTAGCAAGTTTGTTTATGTAGTTCCTTTCCTCCCCTTTTTACCATAATTAATTAATAAAAAAGATGATACGTACATAAATGTGTGTGTGTATATATATATATATATATATATATATATATATATATATACATATAGAATGTGTGTGTATATATATATATATATATATATATATATATATATATATGTGTGTGTGTGTGTGTGTGTGTGTGTAATATATGTATGTAATTTTTAAGAGTGTTTGGTCTTATTGGGCCTTGTGCCCCTGCTAACTGTTTCTGCTACCTTTGTGTTGAGGTGCTTATCTTTTACCATTGTTGGTATTTTAATTGGGACTGTTGTTGGCATTTGTAGTTATCCATTGCTGGTATTTTTTGTAGTTGCTTCTGTGGTTGCTGTGTGTTGTTTCAAGATGTCTAAAATACTAACTGGGTTTAAAACGTGCTCATCTTGTGGGTACAGAATTCCTAATCCAGACACCCACTCTCACTACATTTATCACCTCAGAGCAGGGCATCTTTATACAGATTGCGACTATTGTGCAGGATTTAATCATCAAGCATTGATTGAGTGCAGAAACAAACTTATATTGAAAGACTTGCTTCCATCTTCTTCATCTGCTAGAGCCCCCCCTCCAAGAAATCTTCAGAGATATCCAAGGGGGATTTCACTGTTAAGGTTAAATATTCAAGGAAGCATGTCCCTGATCGCTGTAATTCTCCTACTTTAGGCTCAGCACCTCCCAAGGAAATCTCAAATCCAACTCCTTCCTCAGATCTGACTTGATCAGTACCAAGATCCTTGGATCCAACTGTTCCCTCAGATGTGACTCAATACAAATTAAAGTCTCCAAGGAATAAGTCACCCAGATTCTCCACACAGCCTATTTGCTTGAGGCTCTATTCACTTTTCTTACAAGAGGCAACTCAATGGATTTCTAGACCACCCTCAACCTCTTCATCCCTCAGGTCAGCTAGGAGCTTGAGAGAAGCAGATGTGGGCAGGATGATGTGAAGATGTCTCAGAACCCAGATTCAGTTAGGAGTCACTCCTGCTCCAGCTCCCATCAGATCCGTGAGCCTTCCACCAACCAAATCTCAACTTTTCATTTCTACTCTGATCCTCCCCCTGGTTTCAGAGCCGTCAGACCAGAGAATCTCAAGTTTGTCTGTATGTGATCCAAAATCCTAGCCCTCATCAACTCCAACACCTTCACTGATCCAGGCAGCTCCATCTCTTTAAAAGCTAGAAGGATCTCAGAGCCATAGTGTCAGCGCCTGAGCCAGGGCTTTGAGTTTGACTTCAATGTTTTTGGAGCTGCCCCTTTTCCTCAGTGCTGTACAGCTCACCCCCAACCTCTGCTTCGAGACAGGGTCTTGTGGATTCTCAGAGCCATCCAGAGCAGGTGGTCTCTGCTCCTACCAGCTCAGTTCTTGGTTCCCCCATGGCCTTGGTCTTTGAGGTAGTGGAGAGAGCATTTTCCACCACCTTCACTGCTGACTATTTTGGGTATGAGTCTCTTCATCCTGTTCCATTGGGACAGCCAGCCCAATTAAGCTTAGAGATTGGTCTTCATCCAGGATTCTGCCCACACATCCTCTACAGAGCATCCCACCAGAGAACCCTCTCAGAAGCGTATTTGCAAAAGGAGGCACTTAGATTCCCTGCAGGAGTCTTTGATGGAGGACATTGACTTTGAGGAAGGGGAGGGGTCCCTCATATCACCCCTTGAGGATGTTTCTTTCACAAAAATCCTTGAACTTTTGAAACAGAAGAGTGGTTGGTCTTCTGACACCCCCCCCCCCCCCCAGGAGTGCATTCAGGGTTTCGCGAGGCTTTCACAACCAGCTCAGCTACATCGTTGGTAGTCTCCACCCAGTAGATGAAATGGTGGACCTCATTTATCACCAGATCTGGAAGGATCCAGATGTCATGGAGCCTATCCCCAAGAGACCAAATAAGTACCTAGTTGTGCAAAAGGATCAGGCCCATTGCAACAAGGGTCCCCAGTGGATGCTTATGGTGGTAGAAGTGACCATCAAGAAAGAACTTGCTGAGCAAAGTTCATCTGGCCATCCTCCAGACAGGGAGTCAAGAGTGTTGGACAGATTTGGGAAGCCGGTTTATAAATCAACAACCTTAGCTCTTGAGTCATTGATCTGCTAAAGACATATTTCAAGGTTTCAGAGGAACTTGATCAAGGAGTTTTCTACTGCCCTCTCAGAGTCCTTGTCTGTGCAGGATAAGCATCTCAGAGGAAGCTTCAAGAGGTGCTGGTTCAGGAATTGCTGTTGGAAAGAATGCCTGAATGCACCTTTGTGATTTTGCAGAGCCCTTCAAGACATCCTCCATCAATGCTCCTTTTGATGGATCCAGTTTGTTTGGCGCTAAGGTGAAGAACTCTCTCCATGAGCAATCAGGATGGGAAGACATGTTCTGCTGTAGGTGTACGTTTTTCTACTCCTCAGAGGATTTTTTCCCCATAACCAGAGAGGAGGTAGACGTGTTTTTTGTAAAATGCAGGGGATCTTCCAAGGATTCCTATGGAGACAGACCCCCCTGCTGCAGAGGGGAAACTCTAATGGTAGAAGTTGCCTGCAACATCAGGGCCTCAGGGCTCCTTTCTTTAAGAAGCCCTTTCAGCACTCCTGAAAGGTTGCCCAATTGCTGCACTCTGGAGGCAGTCGGGGGGTGGGGCACTTATCTCTGTACCCAGTAGCCTGGATAGCTATCACCAAAGACACTTGGGTGCAGAGTATATTAACCAGAGGCTATTATGTATCATTTCCTTTCAGCCTCCCAGTTGGAACAAAAGATTACCGACATTCCACCCAGTCAGAGGAAAGTAGCAGGTATTGAAGTAAAACTGTTGGCTGAATCATCCAGGTGATCTCCCTAGTCCAGCAATGATCAGAAACTTACTTGGCATCCATTTTAGTGCCAAAGAAACACGGGGAACTAAGACCAATTTTGGATCTCAGCTATATGAATCAGTTTGTCAAACAGTCAAAAGTTGTGGATGGTCATGGTTCAGTCCATTCTGCCGCTATAGCACAAGGATGATTGGATATGCCCTATAAATCTCCAGGATGCATACTATCACATCAAAATATGCAGGTGCTCCAGGAGATACCCACACTTCCAGCTGGGATCCAGTCACTACCAATTCAGGGCCCTGCCCTTTGGTCTCACCACAGACCCTGGGTGTTCACCAAGTGAATGGCAGTGTTCATAACTCACTTGAGTCTGCTAGGATTACGGGTGTTTCCATACCTCGACAACTGGCTCCATCAGGCCTCTACTGATTCAAGCCAGGGATTACATCCTCCAACCACCCTGCGTGTCTTCAACTGGGAATCACAGTGAACTATACCAAGTCTCAGCTCTCCCCCAGTCAATCCTGGTTAAAGTAACACACATTGTGAGCTTACCACAGCAAGGTTGACCACATTGCAGAGCCAAGCATCATACATTCTCTCTCTGTTCCCTTCCAGACAGTTTAGTCTTGCAACTTCTTCTTGCCATGGCAGCTTCCATGGTTCTGGTCCCCACAGCAAGATTTCACGAGGGAACTGTAATGAATGCTTTCAGTGCAATGGTCAAAAGGACGTTATCCTCTGACTGCCTCTTTTCGAATTACAAAGTTTTGCAGAGAACATTGCCTGGAAGATTCATGCAGAAGAAGTTTCTCAGGGCCTCCCTTTTATCCTTCCTGCACGCAAAGCCACAGGGACTACAGATGCCTCCGAACCAGGTTAGGGGGGCATTATTTAATTTACCTATTTATTGATATTTGATTACTGGGAATGTCTGGGTGGGTAGAAGCCCATTTTCAGTGGAGACCCAGGGAAAAACTCTGAATAATTACAAAACATTAAAAGAACAATAATTTTACAATCTTTAAAAATGAAACAAAAACTTTTGCAGCGTAAATTATTGTAACAACTCAGACATAATATAAAACCATTGGTTAAAAATTGATACAAGGTATATGACAATCATTTAATATTTAGAGAGATTTTTAGATAATTTGTAAAGAAATTAAAGGTAAATAAAATAAAAATAGGCACTAAGGAGAACCACAGAGATGTAAACCAACACCAAACTGTTTATTAAGCCACAAACTCGTGCAATATCATAAAACACTTTATCACCATATTTTTCGTTCACAAATAGAACTTCATCAGATTTGCTAAAATAGCCCCATCCCATATTTTCATTTATATTATCAAACATAATTAGTTATCCAATAAAAACTTAGTCAATTAATCTAATATCAAAGTCAACAGTTAAAATAAAACCATCTACTATATGTGACTTAAAAATATAAATATGTATTTTACTCTGTTAAAACCACGTTTATTTACAAATATATGTAGGTAAGAACCTTTCTGAACTGTTTGTTATTTGAAATGGTGATGGACAGGTTGACAGACGAGATCAGACAGGAGTCCCCATGGACTATGATGTTTGCAGATGACATTGTGATCTGTAGTGAGTGTAGGGAACAGGTGGAAGAGACCCTGGAGGGATGGAGATATGCTCTAGAGAAAAGAGGAATGAAGGTCAGCAGGACTAAGACAGAATATTTGTGTGTGAATGAGAGGGAGGATAGAGGAATGGTGAGGATGCAGGGAGTAGAGATGGCAAAGGTGGATGAGTTTAAATACTTGGGGTCAATAGTTCAGAGTAATGGTGAGTGTGGAAGAGAGGTGAAAAAGAGAGTACAGGCAGGATGGAGTGGGTGGAGAAGAGTGTCAGGAGTGATTTGTGACAAACAAGTACCAGTAAGAGTGAAAGGGAAGGTCTACAAGAGGGTAGTGCGACCAGCTATGTTATATGGGTTGGAGACAGTGGCATTGACAAAAAGGCAGGAGTTTGAACTGGATGTGGCAGAGTTAAAGATGTTAAGATTTGCACTGGGTGTGACGAGGGTGGACAGGATTAGGAATAAGTATATTAGAGGGTCAGCCAAGGTTGGAAGGTTTGGAGACAAAGCCAGAGAGGCAAGATTATGTTGGTTTGGACATGTGCTGAGGAGGGACTCTGAGTATATCGGGAAAAAGATGCTAAGGATGAAGCTACCAGATAACAGGAAAAGAGGAAGGCCTAAGATTTATGGATGTGGTGAGAGAGGACAATGCAGGTGGTTGGTGTGACAAGGCAAGATGCAGAGGACAGGAAGAAATGGAAACAGATGATCCGCTGTGGCGACCCCTAACAGGAACAGCCGAAAGAAGATGATGATGTAGGTAAAAATCTTTGAAACATTTTAAAAATGCATTTTTAATATAAAACATATTAAATTAATAAATTAATTAATTAATTAAAATTAATAACATATTAAACAATGTTCATATGAGATGGAAAGGAATAGATTCTACAGTTCTTTGCTACCGTCTAGTGGCAGTAGTAGGTTATTAATTCAAATAAAAAATCAGAAAGAGTGGTCAAGCTACCCCTAATGTTACTACATCTACTTAAATCTAATAATTACTAAATACTAAAACCTGTTTTCTTTATAATCTAGCCGCTCTTAATTTTAGCACTGGGGCTAAGGAAACATGCTCATTAAGACCTGGGGGTTTGCAGGCTTCCAAAACTAGCTGCCAAAATACTTCTATGTATTCAATTCTTGTCTCCCATTCACACACACACACACACACACACACACACACACACACACACACACACACACAATTTCATAGGGCACATCCTCTAACAGAAAAAAATGAATATTTGGCTTAGTAAACAGTTCGATGTTGGTATGAGTTTGTGGCTTAATAAACAGTTTGGTGTAGGTTTACGTCTCCGTGGTTCTCCTTAGTGCCTATTTTTGTTTTATTTCAAATTTGTTGGAGCATACCGCTCCCTTGGGCATGAATTCCTTTAATAGAAATTAAAGGTAAGTTAGTCTAATACACATAGGAATTGCAATATGAGGTGAGGGAAAACAGATTTATGGTATATTTAGGGAGAAAGTCAGGGAAAAGAATTAGATAGCAGTAAAGAGGTAAGTGAAGAAAGAGTAAGGAGGTACAAGGAATGAAAAAGGTACTTGTTTACATTTAAAGATATAGTTTATCCTGGATTTGAACAAGAACTGAGCCAAATTTTAGCTAGGAATTCTTTCAAGAGTGGCTTTGAAAGATGGGAGGGAGAGTATAGATCTAACAGATACAGGTAAGGAGTTCCAGGACTTAACATCCATGTATGAATACAAACAAAGCCCAGCAGATTTGCTATGTTTGTAGACAAGAGTTTTTGGTCACTGGATCGCAGTGACTGAGAACATAGTTGTATAGAATGCTTTTTACTGCTGGACAGGCAGATGAATGCTGGATAATTTTATAGGTGGTAAGAAGTTGTATATATGTTAGTTGATTTGGCAGTTCTAACAAATTTAGGCTTTTAAGTGGTATAAAGTGGTGGGTTCTGAAAGGGGCATGTGCTGCAAATTTAGCAGTTTTGTTATAACATTGTTAGTAAGAGTGGGGAGGCGATAAGTAGTGGCAAGTGCAGCTTTAGTCACATCAGAAAGTTTTGGGCTCTATAAAGCGGGTCTATATCGGAACATCGAATGACGAAAATATCGAAGCATACAACATCGAATACACATAACCCCGAAAGCGCAGAATTCCGAAAACCGAAGTCACAAACAAAAACACTTGGCCATCCGCTCACCTAACCGTAACACACCAAACACCACGCCTCTTAAACTGTCAAAACACAACCCAGCCACCTAATATAACTACCCTACAAACCTAAACATGGAGTACTTTACTCCGCTCAACAAAAAGTAAATATGAAAAACAAAACCAGCATACTGCCCCACAACAACCAAACTACATACACACTATCAAAAAAACAACAAAATATTTACATGATTAACTACTAAAACACACAATCTACAACCTATTAACTACTAAAACAGTCTACAGCCTATTTCTGCACCCCCCACACCCCCCTTACTTAAATATACCAACTCCAAGATCGCACCACAGTGGAGGTAATACATTCACATGTATCACTCCGATGTTATGTGTCTTGATTACCCTACTATTGCACAGTAATTCGTAGCAGACGTTCTTCACATTTCCCAATGACGTCGGGGTGTTGAACTTTGCATGGGCCAACTGTGGCAGTCCGGGGTTTCCGTTTTTGGAAATTTTAGCTTTCGGCATTTTTTGCAGTTGAGGTTTAGTGTTCGATGTTGTGCGATTCGACATTCTGCGTGTTCGAAGTTCTAATATACACCCCTATAAATCATCCCCAGCTTTTGATGAGTTTTCCTTATTCAGTTTCATACATGTAGGTCAAATGTAAGATCGTCATCCACTATCACCCCTAATAGTTTGCTGTGAGAAGCGACTTCAATGGCTGTATTATTAAGAAAGAGGACTTTTAATTTTGTTTTTTCATGAAAAAGGGTTTTGGGGGGAAAAAGTAGTAGTTTGGTCTTTTTTTGTGTTGAGCATGATTTGAGTTACAAAGTCCTGTTTCAGTGGCTATTAGTTTCCTGAGTAGTTTTTTTTTTTGAGGTGTACCATGTTGTCAGATGTGCAAATGAGAGTGGAATCATCTGTGTATTGTATTAGGGTGGCATGTTGTGTGGAATTGTAGAGGGTGTTTATGAAAATGTTAGAGGAAGCGACCAAGGATAGAGCCTTGAGGACAGTTCAAGGCACGTGGTCTCCTTTGGAGGTCAATCTTAATATCAATTTCCTCTTGCTGCTTTCTGTTGGCAACACATATTCTAGGGAAGTCCAACATGGTAGCAGACAAACTGAGCAGGTCCAGCTTAATGCCTCTTGGGTGATCTGTCAACCCATTAGAGGAAAGGATTTTTTGGCAGTGAGACCAGTCATGCTGCAACCTCTTCCTCTCTTCTCACAATTCCAAGTGCAGCAGGTACTTTGCCCTCATCCCTCCAGAGGGGAAGTCACTGAAAGACTCCCTAATTTACAATTATGCCCACCAGTTTCTTTTATGCTTCCACACTCCTCTCATTCCCATGTCTCTTCAGAAAGCATCTCGGCAGAACAGCAAATTAATCCTCATCGTGCCATTATGTCCTCGACAAGTGTGGTTCCCCTTCCTGTGGCCTCGTGGTACACACCCTCCCTGGGTGTTGGATTCTTCTCAGGACATTCTGTTTCACCCATCTGAATATTTCACCTGGCTCGGAACCTCAAGTTGGCCAGATGGTTTCTCCACTTCCAGTGATGCTGGACAGTCCGGGCTTTCTTCTGCAGTGCATCATATCATTGCATCCTCTCAGAAAGATTCTGCTATCAATATTTATAAGAGCAAATAGAAATGATTTTCTTTCTGGGCTCTCCAGAGGCAACTGGACTCATTTTCAGTACCATTTCCAGCTATCCTTGATTGTTTTACCTCCATTTTCAATAGTGGAGCTAGTTGTTCTACAATTAGGGTCCAACTTGCTGACATATCTAATTTTCATGTGGGGAAAACCATTCATGTTAAGTTGTCTATCTCGCCTTCATTCTTGCTGGTTGGGTTCGGAGCCGATCCTCGGCTCCGACTCAGCCATCTTCAAAAGCTCGAGAGCTGTTTACTGGCTCGAGGCTACCCCATATCCCATGATGCCTGGCGCTAGCTACCCAGATCTCGTTTGCCGCTTCAGACTGCGAGGTTGTCTTACTGGCTCAAGCTCGTATACTTTTTTGTATTTTTTTCTAATTTTACTACAGCTTTTTATTGTTGGTGTACCTAATTACTTAGTTGTAATATTCCCCAAGCTAGATTGCTTAGATAGCTTTTATCCCTCTTGTTTTTCTTGAAAACTCGTTTTAGAGAGTTTTCTCTAGTTTAAAACAAAATCTATATATATATATATATATATATATATATATATATATATTATAGATTGTTTTAAGTAGTAGACTTACTTAGTTTTTTAGTGTGTGTTAGCTGTATGGTTTAGTTTGTTATACCTGCTAACTTGTTTTTGCTTGTGTGGGTGTCCTTTTTTTCTCCTTGGTGTGTGTGTGTGTGTGTGTGATAACATGTCCAAGGATACTAAAGTGTCCGGATTCAAGAAGTGTGACTCATGCTGTCAGAAGATGTCTGACAGATGGTCACACTTCTTGTGTCTACTGTCTGGGCACGGTGCACCTGCAGGACTCTTGTTCGGTCTGTCATGCCTTCAGCCCAATGGTCTAGCAGGAGCGCAAAAATAAGTTAATCCTTCGGGGTTTGCTTAAGCCACAGGATTTACCGGCTAAGGCTCAGCCTGCAAAATCCTCCAAGCCACCCAAGTCTTCAGCTCCAAGTACTGAGCTGTCGTTGGGTGAAACACCACCATCTGCCTCGGCTCCGGCTGGAGCCGATGTGCCTCCCTCACAGTCAGCTCCAACATGAACCTCGGAACCGTCCGTGAGTCGAAAAATATCTAGATCACCCTCCTTGGAGTCGATACGCTCAGCTCCACGGTCACTCTGCTCCAATCGGAGCGCAGTCATAAGTCCTTCCACTCCTCTCAGTCCTCCAGACTTTCAGATCATGATTTGGAGAGAGTGGTCAGCAGGTTGCTGAAATCGCAGGCTCTAGCAAAAATGTTGTCCAGCCCCCCCCTCATCAGGTGTCGGCTCCGTCCACTTCTGCAAATATTCCTCCTCCGACTCCTCCCTTGAGTTCAGAGCCGGAGTTCGTTGGGGTTCGACTCGTGGAACCGTCGGCTCCAATACCTTCTCCTTCGGTTCCGTCGTCGGCTATGATCCCATCCTTGGTTCCGTCCTTGGAGGGATCTGGGTGCCGGGACTCCCTCGTCAGCTCTGAGAGGGCGAGTAGCATTGGACCCTTGTCCGACCCCGCTCTCCCTCTCGGAGCTTCGGTGCAGGTGAGCTCTGCTCCTACATCGGCTTCGGAGCTGTCCCCCTCGGTGCGGAGAGGGATTCCGATTTCTTCGGAACCGGAATCTTCTCTGTGTCTGGGCAGGGACGCCTTCGAGGCCATGAGGAGTGTACTGGCTCCTGAGCCAGTCCCACGATCAACCCCATCGGCTCCTCCCCCTATGGTGCCTGCGTCTGCCTCTGTCCCTCCTCCTGACCCCAAGCATGGAGAACCAGCACTCCAGGGCACCCCTTTGGGTGTTTCTTCCTCTTCTGAGGCCTCCCCTGATCACTCAGAGGAGCCACCTCATAAGAGGAAGTGCAAGAGGAAGCACGTTGACTCCCCTGAGTCTGTCACATCAGATACTGACTTAGAGGATTCGGAAGGGTCCCCGAAATCCCCCTCTGAAGATGTCTCCTTTTCAGGCATCCTTGAAATCCTTAAGCAGAGGGGGAACTGGAATACCCTAGCCCCTTCCGAGGATGTCGGTATTTCTGGACGCGTTTGGTTCCCGACCCTCCACCTCCTGGGTGTCTCCGCCTTTCGACCCACTTGTGTCTTTGGTGGCTCGGAAGGCATGGTCAGCTCCAGACACAGTGAAACCAACCCCTAGGAGACCTGCTAAATTTATAACTGCACCTCAGGACAAACAGTTTTTATCTGACGGCATACCTGTTGATGCAGCAGCCACAAAGAAGGAGTTGGCAGAAACTTCGTCATCTGACCATCCTCCTAACAAGGAGACTAGGACTATGGACAGATATGGGAAGCGAATGTTTGCTTCAGCGACCTTCTCTATGAAGTCTCTGAATTATTTGTGCCATTTCATCTGCCTTCAGAGGGATCTCCACAAAGAGCTTGGAGATACCCTCCAAGATCCATCAGCTGTGGGGGCTCAAACTAAGGTGGCCTCCAGCTGGCGACTCTGAATTCAGTTAACTCCACAATGAGGCTCATTTCTTATGCAGCAGATGGTGCGAGTAGAGCCGCAGGCAGAGGCGTCGCCCTTAGGAGGCACGCATGGATGCGGCTATGTAATTTTGTGGAACCCTTCAGAGCGTCTTTCACCAATACCCCCTTTGATGGCTCTGCTCTCTTTGGATCACAGGTTAAGGACACAATTACCAGGTTTGAACAGGAAGGCAAGACTCTCTCTGCCGTGGGAGTCCGTTTTTCCACTCCTTCCAGACCATACCCCAAGGGTCAGAAGAGTGGAAAGATGTGGTTCCGTAAATCCCAGGGAGCCTTGCCTGATGCACGTGGTGAGTTCCCCTCCAGGGGCAGGGGAGGGAACAATAACAGACGCCGCCCTCGTGGCAGGGGGGTCCGCAGAACCAGGGCAGCAGAGAATCCTTCTCTGAGAAGCCCTTTCAGCATCCCTGAAGGGTTGCCCGGCTGCCCGCCTCTGGAGGCAGTCGGGGGAAGACTTTCGCTGTATCCCAAAGCCTGGCAGAATCTAACTCAAGACAAGTGGGTACAGTCAATCATATCCGGACGTTACAGAATTCCCTTTCCTCATCCCCTGTTATCGTCAAACAAGTCCCTTCCAGATGTTCCACCCAATCTAAGGGACCAAGCAGCCAAAGAAATGTCAAAGCTTCTACACAAAAGGATGTCCCAGCAGACCAGATCGGATCCAGAACTTACTCAAGGTTCTTTTTGGTACCAAAAAAGACAGGGGACTGGAGACCCATTCTGGATCTCAGCAGACTAAACAGGTCTGTACAAAGAACAAAGTTTGGGATGGTCACGCTACAGTCCATTCTACCCTTCCTGGGTCAGGACAATTGGATGTGCTCTATAGATCTTCAGGATGCTTACTACCATATCAAAATGCACAGGCGCTCCAGAAGATTCCTTCGCTTCCGGCTGGGAGCCAGTCATTATCAGTTCAGAGCTCTGCCCTTCGGTCTCACCACAGCCCCCAGGGTGTTCACCAAATGCATGGCAGTGGTTACGGCTCACCTGACATGTCAGGGATTACAGGTGTTTCCATATCTAGACGACTGGCTCCTCACTGCTTCCACCAGGCATCACCTCCTGCAAGCCAGGGACTACACTTTCAAAACTTGCTCCAGGTTAGGTATCACAATAAATTTCGAAAAATCTGCATTGTTGCCCTGTCAGCATATCACTTATATAGGTGCAAATCTAAATACCAGGAACATGTTTTGCGAACCTTCCACCAGACGGGGTATCACTAATTCGCCAACAAGTACAAATATTTGTTAATATGCAAAACGATTCAAGTCAGGTTTGTCCTCTGAACACTGGGTTCCATGGCATCAGCAATTCTTCTTGTCCCCCTGGCCCGCTTTCACATGAGAATCCTCCAGTGGCTTCTATTCACACAGTGGTCCTTCCAACAGCTTCCCATGTCTCACAAGATTATGATCACAGAAGCATGCAAGAAGTACCTCGCTTGGTGGATGGTCTCCCCATCAGTGTCCCGGGGCAGACCATTTGTGCTATCCCCTCCAGTCACTACAGTGACCACAGACGCCTCCCTGATAGGGGGGGGGGGGCATTATCAGGGCAGGACAGTCCAAGGCACCTGACAACCTCACGAGTACCATTTGCATATAAATGTCTTGGAGATGAGAGCCGTGCTTTTAGCGTTGCAAGCCGTTCAGGACTCTCTCCCTCCCGGGACCATTGCAATCCAAACGGACAATATGTCAGTGGTGTGGTACATCAACAAGCAGGGCGGAACCAGATCCTATCCTCTATGTCGAGAAGCACTCAAACTCTGGCAGTGGGCGATCACTTCCCAACATTTTCTGATTGCAACACACATCCTTGGGAGCTCCAGCGTCATCACAGACAGGCTCAGCAGAGCAATTCTCATGCCTCATGAGTGGTCTCTGAACCAGGTAATTGCGGAACGAATCTTTTGCAAATGGGGTCAGCCTTGCTGTGACCTGTTCACCACAACTTTCAACAGCAAGTGCAGCAATTTCTTCTCCCTTCTTCCACTTCCCGGCCACTCGCCCAGAGACGCTCTAGTCCACGATTGGCCTCAGGGACTTCTTTATGCTTTTCCTCCATTTCCCCTAATACCCAAACTCATACAGAGAGCAACTGTGTTGGGTTGCAAAATGATCCTCATTGCCCCTTACTGGACTCGACAGATATGGTTCCCATTCCTGCATTATTATCTTCTCGAGCAGCCTTGGATTCTGGATCCTATTCCAGATCTACTAATTCATCAATCAGGCAGACTGCATCGATCCCTTCAAACTCTCCAGCTCACAGCTTGGTTGCTCCACTTCCAACCTCAGCCAGGCTTCCTAATATTTCCTCCTTTGTGCGGGAAACTATGATCTCATCGCACAAATCCACAACTAGGAAAACTTACACTAGAAAGTGGAAATGTTTTTCTTGCTGGGCAGAGGCTAAGAATATAGATCCCTTTTCAGCCCCTGTCCATGAGATTCTGGAATTTTTAGCGGAACTCTTTCATTCGGGTTCCGCTTCTGCTACAATCAGGGTTCAGTTAGCTGCCATTTCGAATTTTCACATTGGGTTGTCTTCTAATAACATCATGTCTCATAAGCTGTGTAAAGCCTTCCTCAAAGGAACTACTCTGCTTAGGCCCCAATTAGGGATGCCCCACCTCCGTGGAATCTAAACTTGGTGCTAACTTCCCTAATCTTGCCACCTTTTGAACCTGCAGCATCTTGCTCCATTAAGTTTTTATCCTGGAAGACTCTCTTTCTGGTAGCCATTACATCTGCCAGACATGTTTCGGAGCTTCGGGCTCTATGTACTCGTCCCCCTTACTTAGTTTTCCATAACGATAGGGTCTCTCTAAGGACCAATTCTTCCTAAGGTCTGTACACAAAATAATTTGAATCAGTCCATAGACCTTCCTGTGTTTTTTCCTAATCACACCAATAACGCAAAATATAAATTGCACCAGTTGGATGTTCACAGACAGCTGCATTTTTATTTGCTTAGGACAAAGGACATCAGGAACTCCGACCAACTTCATTTCCTATGCTGAGGGCAGACAGGGCCTTCTGGTCTCAAAGGTAACATTATCTAGGTGGTTGTCTCACATTATTTCATTCATTTACCAGCTGAGAAATGAAAAATTATCCACCAAACCTAAAGGCCACTCTGCTAGGGCACTGGCTACCTCGGTGGCCTTCCAGTCTAGGTTACCCATGGAATCTATCTGTGCAGCTGCTACATGGGCTAACCCACATACCTTCATTTCTCATTACAAATTAGACATTGCTTCCAGGAGCAGGGCTAATTTTGGTTCCACTGTTCTGAACAGTCTGTTCCATTGAGCCACCCAGGATAGTAGGTGCTAGGGACGCTGTCCCAACCAGCAAGAATGAAGGCGAGATAGACAACTTGACATAAAGAAGTTATGTACCTACCATAACGTTCCATGTTAGTTGTCATCTTCTCGCCTTCTTTCTTGCGTCCCACCCTCCATCCCCCTATCCTAGTGGATCGAGAGGAGCTCCCTTATTCAGATTTCATTGTCTGAACCTTCTCTGGTTGTCCTTTCTGCTTAGATAGCTTCATAGTTAGGTCCAAGGGGCTACTAGGGCAGAGTTCTTCCTTAGTTATGTCTGGAATAGCTTTTTCAAACAAGATCTGGGTAGTTAGCGCCAGGCATCATGGGATATGGGGTAGCCTCGAGCCAGTAAACAGCTCTCGAGCTTTTGAAGATGGCCAAGTCGGAGCCGAGGATCGGCTCTGAACCCAACCAGCAAGAAAGAAGGCGAGATGAAGACAACTAACATGGAACGTTATGGTAGGTACATAACTTCTTTTTCCTTGGCATCATTGAGATTCTGTAAGGACTTTCTCAAAGGTACCTTTTAAATGTACATAGCTATTAAGGATCCTAACCCCCCAATGGAATTTTACAGTACTGCTTTGGGCTTTGACACAGTCACCCTTTGAACCGGCAAGGTGGACTTAAAGTTCTTATCTTGGAAAAAAACACTTTTCTGGTTACAATTAAATCTAATAGATGAGCATCTGAACTCCAGACACCCTCCTCCTAGCCACCGTATCTGATTTTTCATAAGGATAGGGTGTCCCTTCGGACTAGCCATTCTTTCCTACCTAAGGTGGCATCTGAGAAAGCTATCAACCAGTCCGTCAATATTTTTTCTTTCCAAGCTTTTACAACAAGGGCAAATACATGCTACACATGTTGGATGTTTATGAACAGCTTAGATTCTAACTCCATGGAACTAAAGAGTTTAGGAAATTGTTTGTCATTTTCCAAGGCTAAACTGCGCAAGGCAGTATCAAAAGTAACTTTAACCACATGGCTCACCAATTGCATTTTCTTTGTTTATAAGAAAAGGGCTGACTTTTTCTAAACCTCCTAAGGCTCATACCACCAGATCTATGTCCAATTCATCTGCTTTCTGGTACACGGCTTTCATAGCTGATATTTGTGTTTATGCCACTTGGTTGATCGCTCATACCTTTGTTGCTTATTACAAATTGGACATTTTGTATGGGTATAGAGTAGTATTTGGCACCACTGCACTCCAGAATAGCCTTCCTTGAGGACCATCCATGGGTTTTCTCTAGCTGGGGACTCTCTCCCATCGGTTGAGGAATGGATGAAAAAGACACCAGATACAAAAGTTATGTGCTTACCATAATGATGCATTTCTGTTGTCTGTTTTCATTGTTCCTCAACCTCTCCCTGCCAGTCCCCTTCCACTTTGGAAATTTTTCACTTGGGCTCCTAGTTTGTCCTGAGGAGTGATTCTTGCCTGCCTTGCTAAATGAGCTCCAGTCATCTTATTTGTTGCAAGATGGTAGCATGATTGGAGAAAACTTGATCTGTGGTAATCCAGGTTTAGTAGGGGGTTATGGGTAAGGGGAGGAGGACAAGCAGAGTCAAAGACTATTGAAGTGGCCGAAGTTGGATGTGAGACTCATCAGTTGAGGAAGGATGAAAACAGACAACACAGATGCATTGTATGATGACTACATAACTTTTGTTTCCACACATCACAAGGGTTTTCTCCTAACCCTCCTGGTGGAACACCCACCCCCCCAAGACAGAGGAAGGAAATCTAATGGTGGACATTGCCCCCTATGGCAGAGGTGGTCCACAGAACTAAGGCTTTCAGAATCTTTTCTCTGATCAGCCTTACCCAGCGCTCCTGGACATTTACTGACTTCCACGTTTTGGAGGCATTTGGGAGGTGCTTATCCCTGCACCCCATGGGCAGGACATCCATCACTTGAGATGTTTGGGTGCAGAGGATCTTAACCATCCCCTTTCTATCCCCAGCCCCTCCCCTGCACTTAAAGAAACTTCTCTGTGTTTCACCCTCCCAAAGGGAAGCAGCAGCATTAGGAAAAAATAAAGCTGCTAAAAATTGTGGTCATCCAAGAGTTTCTGCTAGACCAGCAAGGATCTGGAGTTTGTTCAGTTTCTGCTAGACCAGCAAGGATCTGGAGTTTGTTCAAGATTCTTTTTAGTTCCAAAAACGAATGGAGATCTTGGGACAATTTTGAACCCAAGTCATTTGAACAAATTTGTGAAGCAAATGAAATTTCAGATGGTCACAGTACAGTCCATCTTTCCATGGTTAAGATAGGATGACTGGATGTGCACAGACCTTCAGGACACACACACTACCACATAAAGATGTACAGACGCTCCAGAAGGTTTCTTTGCTTCCTTCTGAGAGCCAGTCATTTCCAGTTCAGAGCCTTGCCCTTTGGTCTCACTACAGCCCCCCCCCCCCCCGGTGTTCACTAATTGCATGGCAGTAGTTGCAGCTTATCCCATACTTGGCTCATAACACTCCTACCAGGAATATTCTTCTCCAAGCCGGGGGCAGACTCCTTGCTCCACATTTGCAAAATGCTAGGTATTACAGTGAATACAGCCAAGGCCAAACTTCACCATGTCCAGACCGTAGAATTCATTGGAGCTCTTTAGGGCACAAAACTGCAAATTCCCAGGCTTCCACAAATCAGGATTTCTATGGTTATTGCTATCCTTTCCTGCCTGAAGCCACCTGTAAAATTGATCATACATCATCTTGGCTTGATGGCTGCCATCACTTTTATTTCTCTTGCCAGATATCACATGAGAGTGCCTTAATGGACCCTTTTTAGTTCAGTGATCATTCAAATGCTAGCCCATGATTTTCCTGGTCTTTCTCAGAAAGATATGCAGGATTTATAGTCAGTGGTGGCTAGAGTACCTGATAGTTTCCCATGGTTGTTTTTTTGGTCTGCCCTCTTCCTAAGTCACAGTGACCATGGATGTCTCCCAGTTAGGGTGTATGAGGAGTTCTTGGGAAAGACGGTCCAAGGCTAGTGATCCCCTACAGTGGACAGTATTCACATCAGTATCTGGAGATGAGGGCAGTCCTAGCATTGCAGGCCTTCCAGAATGCTGGTCTCGCAGGTGTGATTTCATTCCAGACAGTAATGTCAGTGGTCGGTACATTAGCAAACAGGGAGGAACATAATCCTACTGCTCGTTATGAGGGACCATGAGAATGTGGTAATGAGTGATGTCTTCTCACCGTTTTTTAATAGCAACACATATTCCGAGGAAGTCCAGTGATCTAGCGGACAGGTCGACCAGGTCTGTCCTTCTCCCTCACAAATGATCACTCAATCCAGCAATAGCAGATTAGATTTTCAGCCATTAGGGCCAAACTTGCAATCTTTTTGTCCCCCCTATAACATCAAGTGCAGTAGGTACTTTGCTCTGATCTCTCAGGAGGGGGAGCCACCAAGTGATGACGCTGTAATCCACACTTGACCCACTGAGCTCCTGTACACCATTCCTTCTACCCCTCTAATCTTGAAATTTCTACAGAAAGCATTGAAAAGAAAGGCCATGGTGATCCTCTTTGCTCCTTTTTGACCATGACAGGTGTGGTTTCCCCTTCCTTTCGTCTCATCTGATTCATCCACCTTGGGTGCTAGAGGCTACCCCAGATCTTCTCTCTCACCTATCTGGGATGCCTTACCTGGATATTTTAATCCCTCAAATTGACCACATAGTTTGTCCAGTTCAGACAATGGCTAGATAGTCCAAGCTTTCTTCCCAAGGCATTCATATTTTGACCTCTTCACAAAGACTTTCCACCACAAAGATCTCTAAAAGTAAAGGGAAAAATGTTTTTTTTTCAACTCCTCTTCCAGCTATCTTGGACTTCTTGACATCTCTTTTTCAAGGTGATGCCAGCTACACCACTATCAGGGTTCAGCTAGCAGCCATCTCTAGTTTTCATACTGAGGAGAACCATTCTTCCATCACCTCACTTAGGTTGTCTAAAGCTTTTCTTAGGGGTGCTCTCCTTTTGCTGACCTTCAGTCAGGGATCCCTTCCTGGGAAATTACCATTATATTACTGGCCTTAACTAGCCTCCCCCCCTTTGAATCTGCAGCTGAGGTTGACTTAAAATTTTTGGTGTGAAAAACTCCATTTGCGGTGGCCTTCACCTGTGCTAGGAGGGTTTCAGAGTTGCACACCCTGTCGAGTAAACCTGCTTATATGTTTTTCCACAAAGACAGAGTTATTGTAAGAACGTATCTTTCTTGTATTCAAAATGTGGCTTCTGAATCATCCCTCAATTAGTCTGTCTTCACATTTTCTTCCTAAATCTGTCTAATAAGGGTGAATACATATTGCATTTGCTTGGATGTACATTGTTTTTACTTGCATCACACTAAGAAGACTAAGAAGACTAGAAAGACTGATCAGTTTATGCCCGTTTTCTACAGCTAAACTGGGAAAAGGGCCATCTCATGTCTCTCTCTCTCTCTTGCTATTTATGTAATTGTATTTTGCCTGTCTACAGCAAGGACTTATCTTTACTCAGACCTCCTAAGGCTCACTTGACTAGATCGGTGACTACTTCCACAGCTTTCTTCTCCAGAGTATCACTTCATGACATTTGTGCTGCTACTACTTGGTCCAATGTCCGTACCTTCATTTCTCATTATAAACTGGATTTACAGTCAAGATCAAGAGCCTCCTTTGGTTCAGCTGTGGAGTGGAGTATCCTTCCATGAGACCTACCTGGTTTGATAGTAGCTGGACTCTTTCCCAGCTGTTGAGGAACAGATGGAAGAGCGAACATCGGATACAAAAGTTATATACTTGCCATAACAATAGTTCTATGTATGTTGTCTGATTCTGTCCTATCTCAGTTTCCCTCCCTTCTTCCCCTATCCTTGAATTTGTCCATGTCCATGGCTCCTGGAGTGACTGTACTTATAGCTACCTTGTCATGATCAAATACTCTTCTTCAAGCTCTGTCCTTGACAGCTGTTTCTTCCTATTGGGGTATTTGGCTTTAGAATTCTAGGGGAGTAATTTCCTTTATTCTTGTATAGGGTCGAGCTCGATCTCATGTAATTCTCTCCATGCAAAGGGTTACAGGTAAGGGAAGCACTGACTCTAAAGTCCGAGTGCGCCCAAAGTTGGATCCTAGTCAGATCTGATAAACCCAACTGTTATGGAAAGACAGAAGCAAACAACACCGATCTGTCATTATGGTCATTATATAATTTTCATTTTCATGCAGTGGCATGCTAATAAAAATGTTTTTTTTTTTTTCTTTTCCCCAAATTCAAAATGTAAAAGGCAAAGTTTGTTGGATATGTACATTTGCACATGAGCAGGAATTACATAAGTGCACACAGACAAGGCTGGATCCTTCATTTTGTAGTAAAGATGAGCCAAACCTCATCTGTGCTTCTGTGTAAATGTGATGTAGTAATGTATGTTCAGTTCAAATACACAGTGTAGCACAGCTGTATAAAACACTCCATGATGGTCTTTTTAGCATTTGTCTCTAATACTGTTGATTTGTGTTAAATTTAATTCATCTCATGAAATAAACTGCATTTGACTAGAAATCTAGACCTGAATTTTTTTTATTGCATATACTTAGTTTTCTTTTGTTTGCAGTGTACGTGGAAAACAATATGTACCAGAAAAATGTTCATTTTTTAAATCATTTCGTTTTTGAATATGAATATACACTTCATCATGCTTCCTCCATTTTTTTTCTGCTTTTCTGCCCTGACTGTGGTGATTCTTTCTCTTTCAACTAGGATATCTTTAATGCTGTCATTAAGCAGAATCCATTTCTGGTGTATCAACTTCCATGTTTCTGGAATGTCCAGCTGTCAGACCATACACGTTCAGAGCAGTGCTACAAGGATGTGTCAGACCTGAAGGTACTAGAGAAATGCATGTTAAAGATTATCCATATCTTTTTTTCTAAAATCTTTACTGAATATACACTTGTAATCTTTGAACTGATCCTCCACCCTATGATACATTGTAAACTGAGCAGTGTTTATAAGGTTGTCTTCTATTATAATAATAAAAGGTAGTACAGAATATGTAACTGATCATTGTATAACAAAGGGTAATGTACATTATTTTTAGTTAATGTGCTTCAGCAAGAAGGTGTTTCTAGATTGTTCTAGCTTTTTTTTTTATTATTAGGTCCAAAAGAGAGAGGCATTTAGGAAAGAACACTGTGTCAAGATCAAGTGAC
Source organism: Protopterus annectens (assembly GCF_019279795.1). Lineage (NCBI taxonomy): Eukaryota > Metazoa > Chordata > Ceratodontiformes > Protopteridae > Protopterus > Protopterus annectens. The sequence goes on from NC_056745.1 coordinate 113,904,824, forward strand.
AGAGTGAATTATTCCAGCCATAACTTTTACAAATCTGATATTTTTGTCGATACATACAGACTTCTGAATCAGAGTGTGTGAATTTCTACAGTCCTTAATGCAGGTAATCTGCTGTTCCGTTGCAGTGTTTTCATGCTGCTGCAGTACAAGCCTGTGCAAGTAATAAGTCAATTTTGCTTGTCTCCACATTATTTTTAGGTCTTTTGTTTTTCTTGCCGTCATACCTGCCAACTGTATACTTCCCTCATCTTCTCCATTTTGCATTCATTCCGTGGCATCTTGGAGCTCTGTTCCCAAATGTCCTGTGGTGTGGATTCCCTAGAATACACCAAGAGTTTCCCCCATCACCATACTGCATATAGTGTGAGACTAGGAGCGAGTGTCAAGTAATGTGGAGGCCATCAGCCAGGTAAACATAAAGGTGGAATTTCTATTTCATAACACTATTTTTTTTCCCAAGAAACATCTTTATTAAATTATCGTGTGTGACGTAGACAATCTTACATTTATATAAATGAAAATAAATCATAGTGGCACAATGTGAGTTGCCTTACAAACCATGCCAACACAACTGTAGATGCAGACATTATACACCCCTTTTAATATCTCCAGTCATTGTCAGTCAGCCATTACGTAGCTCATTCAGATCCTGCCTTCTTTTAAACATTGTTCCTCCTCTACATGTAGTGGTCCCACATTTCTCATTTTTGTCTGTGTAATTTACTCCTACCCTTTTCTAAAGATCCCAGTTCCAGTTGTATTATCTCTGTTATTATCTTTGTTACTTCTAGTAATGTTAGTTTAGACGTCGATTTCCATTTTTTAGTTGTTGCTTTTTTGGCAGTCATCATAGTTAGACTGAGCAAGACCTTACTATGTCTATGCAGTTCCAACTCTGTATCATAGCTCAAAAAAATAATTTCCCTAGTCACTGCAGTTTGCTCACCCAGCATCTCCGATGGAGCAGTCTGCAGGGAATCCTTAAATTCAATCAACTCGTTACACTCCCAGAAAATATTTTCCCAGTTACCTCTTTCTTCCCCATCACATCTCCAACATTTGCCGTCTACCTGAGGAAAGATTCTTTGGAGCCTGCTTGGGGTATGAAAATATCTATGTAAACTCTTCCAGGGAAAGATCCTAAATCTTCTAGACTTTGTTGCATATCTGGGAGACATAACTATATCCCCCATTGTTTCTTTGTGAATTGCTTATCCAATCTCTTCCCAACCTCTTTTGATTGATTCTTATAGTTATCATGCAATATTTTATGTGCTCTACTAATTATTCCTTTCTTAACGGCAGCTTTTTTTCTTGATTCTACTAAGAATTCTACCAGTGCTGATCTTTATTTTAAGACCTCCCCCCAATTACTTTCTCTTTGCCTATACTCTATCAATCCTTGATATGGGGTGCAGTCTCTAACCTGCAGTCCAAATAAGTTCTTGGCATCTTCCCATCCTGTTACCTTTCCCTTTCTAGTTATTTGCTCCCAATATCTTGGTTCCTTTGCCAATTTTCTCCGATATAATCCAACCCCATCTTGCCTATTGTCTGTATCCCTAATTGCAGTCACCTTTCTCGGCATAATCTCCTTTCTCCATTCCCATATTGGCTTGGTTCTTAGAGTACCTTCAACTACTTTATGAATATAATATTCTGTATGATTATTGTTGTCCTTAAAGATTTGCATCCAAAATCCCATTCTCTCCCTGTTACTTGTACTCACATTTTGAGTTATAGCTTGCTGCTTGTGCTATGTATAGGAGCCTTAACTGTGCTGCTGTGAAATACCCCTTCAAACTGGGTAGTCCCAATCTGCCCTGTTATGTTGGAAGAATAATCTTATCCCACTTGGCTCTTGCTGTCTTCCCCTCCCAAATAAAATCCTTCAGCCTCTCTATTAATTACTATCCACAACTCCTCTGGTTGATAAAAGTATGCCTGACCTGTATATAAGATTAAAGGGGATAAAAGCATTTTAACTACTTGTGTCTTACTATCAATATCCATATAACAGAGCTTCCATTTTCTCAGTTTTTGTATTATCTTTTGTTTGGTCTCTTCCCACATATCCTTAGCTACTACATTGGCAACATTTTTAATCCATACTCTTAAATACTTCATTTTATCATGTCCCCATAAGTATGGATATTGCTGAACCAATTCATATGTGGGTACAAAATTTACTGTTATTGCTTTTGTTTTGGTTTCGTTAATTTTGTATCCTGAAAAGGTTTAAAACGGTCTCACTGTGTTCCCCAGCACTGTAGCATTCCTTTCTAGTTCTGTCAGGTATAAAATGATGTCATTTGCAAATAGAGCCAGCTTCTCTTAACTACCATACCAGTTATATCCGTGAATTTCTGAGTCCCTTATTTTCTTTGCCAGTGTTTCTAAATGTAATGCAAACAACAAAGGGGAGAGAGGACAACCATGCCTAGTTCCTCTGCTCAAGCAGAGAGATTATCAGAGATGACCACACCCACTGTAATGTTCGACTGATCCCTCATATATCTTCTAAATAAACCTTATAATTTTTTCAGAGAATGCAAATGCTTCCATTGTTCTGCTCATACAGTCCCAGCTCACTCTGTCAAATGCATTCTCCCCATCAAGACCTACCAACAGCAGTGGTATTTTCTTACATATTGGTTCCCTCTGGATCATCACTGTTGTGTTAATATTGTCAAATGTTTACCTCCCCTCTACAAAACCACATTGATCCATATCTAGCAATGTTGGCATCACTTTTGCCATTATAGTCATAAATACTTTATAATCATGATTTATTATTAAAATGGGCCTGTATGAAACTGGATCTGATGGATCTTTACCTTCTTTAGGTTTTACAGGTACTACCGCTTTTTCCAGGATGTTAGTACTTCTCCACCTCTTAAAATACTGTTAAACAAAACCTTCCACATTTTATCAGTTTTTTCCCCTCCTAGCTTCCAAACTGCCACAGGAATACCATCTATTCCTAGGGACTTTCCTGTAGGTTTGTTATACATCATAATTTTTATTTCATCTCCTACTGTCCTAACTGTTAGAAATTGAGCTTCCTGTACCCCTAGCCTGGGCATATTTAATTCTTCCATAAACATTTCCATTTGTACCTTTCCTTGATTTCCATATCTCTCTGCTTTATACAGACATTTATAGAATTTTCGAAGTATTTCCAGTACTTCTACAGGATCCCTTGTTATGTTCCGTGTTATAAGCTCCCTAAGCTTTGTGACTGCCCTTTCTATTTTCTGTTGCCTGAGTCGTCATGCTAAAAGTTTTTGTGCTCTAGGGTTATTATCAAAAAAATTTGCGTAGCAATCTTTTTAAATTCATGTGCATTATCAAGATAATCCCTTATTTTTTGTTTAACATTCTACATTTACTCCCCTTCTTGGTCTGTGAGATTCCCCCTCTTTTGCAGTACTTTAACACTTGTCAGTCCCTCGAAGTAATTCCTGTTACTTCTTAACCATATCTCCCTTTCTTTTATTTCCACCCTATTTTAAAATTCCACTTTAATTTTATCCCACTCCCTAGCTATATTTTCAGAAGAAATTTCTATCTTTTTCTAATAGCTCCTGAATAATTTCCACTGCCCATTCCCTGCAGCAGAGAGCCTGGCTAGACATAACAAAAGATACTTGGGCACAGAGGATTATTTCCAGAAGTTTTCCCGACCTCCTCCAATCTGAAGAAAAATGCCTGATGTTCCACCCAGTCAGAGGGAACAGGCAGCAAATCAAGTACTAAAGCTGCTAGGAAAAAGTCATCCAAGAGGTCCGGCCAGATCAGATAGAATCCGGAACTTATTCAGGCTTCTTTTTAGTGCCAAAGAATACAGGGGACTGGAGATCAATTTCAGATCTCAGCAACTTAAACAAGTCAGTTCAATGCATCAAGTTTCGGATGGTCATGGTTCAGTCCATTACCCCTTTTCTGGGTAAGGACAACTGGATGTGCTCGTTAAACCATCAGGATGCGTACTATCATATAAAGGTGAACAGACAGTCCAGAAGGTACTTATGCTTCTGGCTGGGAGCCAGTCATTACCAGTTTTCTGAGTTCTGCCCTTTGGTCTCACTACAGCCCCCAGGGTGTTCACCAAATGTGTGGCAGTAGTAGTAGCTCTCTTGAGACTGCTAGGATTCTGGGTGTTTCCATATCTAGACAACTGGTTCATTACCGCCCCAACCAGGCATCAGTTAATAGTGGCAAGAGATCAGGTTCTCCTTACATGTTCATATCTGGGGATAACCATAAACTACTCAAAGTCTCAAGTGGAACCAACTTAGAATTGGGAATTCATAGGAACAGTATTCAACACAAAGTCAATGATAGCTTCACTTCTTCCCTCAGGGCTTCAAACTATAAGATCTCGGGTAAGAAAAATAATCTGCAGTACCAAGATTTTAGCCAGCTTGATCCTTCAAGCTGTAGGCTCAGTGTCGGCGGCAGTAACGCTAGAACCTTTAGCCAGATTTTACATGAGGATTCTACAGTGGATGCTAGCAACACAATGGTCAATACTTTACCAACCCATGTCAAACTCTGGTGTGAATCACTCACGTGCAAGATAATTCTCAGGTGGTTAATTCAATCAAATCAGGTTCTACAAGGCCATCAGTTCATTCCCCCTCAACCCAAGGCTTTAATGACTGTGAGTGCTTCTCAGTTGGGGTGACGGGGGGCACTTTCTGGGGAAAACAGTCCAAGGCACTAGGTCTCCCGAGTCCAGTTTGCATATCAGTGTCCTAGAGAATGAGAGCAGTGCTTTTACCATTGCAGGTCCTTCAGAATGCTCTCCTTTCAGGGATGACTGCAGTTCAAAAGGACAATGTATCAGTAGTTTGGTACATCAACAGACAAGGAGAGACAAGATCTTACCCTTTGTGCTGAAAAGTGCTCAGAGTGTGACAATGGGCGATCTCATCCAACCACTTTCTCATAAGCAATGCTTATTCCAGGGAAATCCAATGTAGTAGCAGACAAGCTGAGCAGGTGTATTCTTTTACCTCATGAGTGGTCTGTCAACAAGAACATGACAGAAGTGATTTTTCATCATTGGGGCCAGCTTTGCTGTGATCTTTTTGCTTCTCTCCTAAACAACAAATGTGGCAGCTACTTTTCCCTAATCCCCCCACAGGGGGGGTTCACCAAGGGTACTGTTCTTCATGATTGGCCCCCCAGTCTACTATATGCCTATCCACCAATCCCCCTAATTCCAAAATTCCTACAGATAGCCACCATGTTGAAAAGCAAAGTCATCCTCATTGCACCTTTACTGCCTTGAACAGATTTTGTTCCCTTCCATTGGCCTCACTTCACCAGTCTTGGGTTCTGGATCCAACACCAGACCTCCTGACAGGCATGATCCATCCAGACATATCAAAACTCAAACTGTGACGGCTTGGCTTCTCCAACTCCATTAATAGTTAGACGACTGGTGCTCTCTTCTCCTGTCCAATATATACTTTCATTTTCGCATAAACCTTAAAACACGTGAACTCTGTTCCAGCAAATGTAAAAACCGTGTGTACTAGGCACATCAGAATCAGGTTGAACCTTTTTCAGCTCTGCTAAATAACATCCTTGAGTTTTTGTCCCTACATTTTAAAGGAGGAACTAGTTCCTCAACTGTTAAAGTTCATTTAACAGCAATATCAGACTTTCACATTGGATTTGAAGATTCCTCAGTAGTCTCACATAAGTTATGTAGAGCTTTCTTGCTAGGCATTCTACTTTTAAACCCACCTTTTAAAGCCTCTACTCCCCCATGGGACCTCAGTCTGGTATTTCAGGCACTTACACATTCCCATTTGAACCAGCAACACTAAGTGTGACCTTAAATTTCTCACTTGGAAAATGTTTTTTTCTTATAGCTGTTACATCTGCTAGATGAATTTCAGAAATTCAAGCATTGTCTTTAAAACCTCGATACTTGATTTTTCATAGGGTTAGAGTTGCATTACGAACCAATGCATCCTTTCATCCTGAGGTGGTGTCAGAATTCAGTATCAAGCAGTCCATTAATTTGCCAGTTTTCTTCCCCATATTTACTAACAAAGGCAAATGCATGGTATATTTACTAGATGTTCACAGGCAATTATGTTTTTACCTGCATAGAACAAATGGCATAAGAAAAAGAGACCAGTTGTTCCCTTTGCAGACTTGAAATTGGGGAAAACCAGTTGCCAAAGTAACTAGCCTAATGCCTAACTGATGGTATCGCATATATTTATAAAAAAAATAGATGTTACTTTACAACAACTAGTACAAGCTCATTCATCTAGATCCATGGCAACATTTTCAGTTTTTCTTTCCAAGACTACCATGGACAACATATGTACAGCAGGTAGTTAGGCTACTCCCTATACCTTTGTTACTCATTACAAATTGGATCTGGTCTCCACAGGTAGAGCATGATTTGGTTCAACTGTGCTCCGGAACATCCTTCCTTGAGTCCATCTGGGATTTTATGTAGCTGTGGACTCTTACCCATCAGTTGAGGATAGTAGGAAAATTGACAACATAAGATAAAGAAGTTAAGTACTCACCATAGCGTTCCATTTGTGTTGCCCATTTTCATTCTTCCTCAACTCCCCTCCTGCCCTAAAAACTCCTGGAAGAGTGAGTGTTTTTAAGTATGCCACTTCCTTGGTACATAGCTCCAGATTTGGTCTCCTCTCTATGTAACTGCAATTTTTCTTTCTGTTGTTATTAGCAAACAAGATCTGAGGTATGTGGGGTTGGTGCATCTGGGTAAAGGAGTAGCTCAAGAGTTTTCTGATTGCCACGAACTTTTACAACAGCCAAGTCAGATATGAACCCATAGCTGAGGAAGAATGAAAATGGGCAACACGGATGGAACGCTATGGTGGGTACACATCTTTTTTTTTTTTCTTTCTGACAAAAATCAGCAAACAAGATTTGAGATAACTTAGGGTTGGTGCGTTATAGGTAAGGGAAAAGCTTGAGGGGTTTTGGTTGCCATGAGCTTTAACGGCTGAGATAAATCCAAGGGATCGGATCTGAACCCATCAGTTGAGGAAAAATGAAAATGGACAACACAGATGTAATGTTATGATAAGTATTTTTTTGGACCAGTAGTTAAGTACTGATTTAGCTCCTTTGGTGTAGCAAGATAAATGCTTAACTATGGCCTAGTTAGCCTGGGGTTTAGTTAGCTGCTCGAGTGACTGATAGAGTGACAGGGAGGGATGAACATGCCTGTCCTGGGTGGTAGGGCATTGATCAATGACTCTCCTTAAAGAGAGGTGTAGTCCAAAGATAGGTGTTGGTCAGATGTAGTCTAGTAGCATTGGAGGTGGGGACAGGAGTGGATAGGGCATATAAAAGAACTGCCCCAGATGAATGCAGGATGCCCTTAGGATCCATGACTGGCCCTAGCAATACTGAAGTAAGTCCAGGGAGTAGGAGATTTGCCAGTATTCCCAACGTGGATGCGGGGCACTGCGAAGCCAGGCCAGGTGAATGATGCTGTGGGAGACAAAAAAATGTTAATAACTGACTGGACATTATTTTCTTTTAAAGTTTGTGCAGTGATGGAGAAGAAAATTTTTTTTTGTTTGTTTTTTTAATGAGACTGATGACTGAAGTGATGAAAGTAAGGGTATGGAGCAGAGGAGTAAATTGATTTAAATGTAAAGGCCTTCGTATAAGAAGGTATAAAGACATCTAAGAAAGCCAGCTAGGCCTAGGAAGCTCACTGTAGAGATAAATAATAATTGTGTTACTAGCATAGCTGTGTCAGCATCTGCTGCTTGTTCCAGAGCTGTGTGGTCTTTCTGGTTAGGTTAGTGTTGATGTCCTTCCATATCACTGTTGCAGTATTCTTTACCTAAGGGATCTCTTGCCAAGGATAGCCCAACATCCGATCAGTATACCAAAGCCTTTAGTTCTTATAGGCATTGTATGTCACACGTATGTTCCATGTGTAAGGTGTAGGGCATGAAGGTGATGTACAAATGTACACACACACAACTACTTTGCTGACAGTCCGAATGCCATTATTTGAATGTCTGTCTGAAAGCCCTTCTGCTGTGCTGGTTACCAAGCTACTTTTAAGTGCCATGCAGGGTTTCTTGTCTTCCTTTCGTTACTGTTTGTTGTGTTCATGTCATCTAGAAAGGGAAATGTTAGTGTGGGAGGCAGATTCTCCATAAAGACCGTCACAGCCAGCATTTTTTTTTGTCTGGGTGCTTCCCATGATCATACACAGTGTTCTGTCTGCCAGGCATTTGTGTCAAAGACCCTACATAGTCATCTCTCCTCCTTGGCCATACACCTGGAGAACCAGTATCTTAAGTTGTTGGCTCAGGGTGCAGTGGCAGAATCTTCCCATCCTGAGGGTGAGATGACTGTCAAGAAGAAGGCCAAAAATGTTAGGTCTGATCTGCCTGCTGCCCAGCCTCCCCTGGATGTTTCTCTCAAGGTGGGTGAAAGCTGGAGGACCATCCAGCTTTGTATTCCTGTACCACGACCCTGTCAGAGGCCAGCATGGATCAGGCTTCACACATGTCCTTGGAGGCTTTTCAAACATCTGTACCTGAAACTGAGAGGGAACCTTGGCTGATTATATCCGAAGGACTGAGGAATATTCCTCTGATCTTAGTAAGAAAGGAGATTGCTACAGCCATTAGAGAGTCACGCCAGGAATGTGACCCTCCAACGGTGTTTTGAGTGGATGTCCCACAGAAAAGGAAACAAAAAACAAAGCATGTTTCCCCTGTTGTTAGCAATCCCCAGTGTGAATGACAAGATTTCAGTCTGGGTATATTTAATGCTTTGGCCTCAAAGCCCCTTCAAGGAGTCTTTGTTCCTGTTCCACCCTGGTCTTCCACTCTCTTCAAGAGGCATTAGGAATTGGATTCCTTGGATGAGGATCTGGACTCAGGGAAGAATCCTTTGCTTATTTTTCCCAAATCCTTCCCCACTGGATTACGGTTCAGACTCCATAAGTCCAGATTTCCATTTGGAAGAGCTTTCCTTAGGGGATACCATTGCTCATATGATTATTTTAAGTGGGATTGTTCTCAAGTCTCTGAGATTCAAAAAAGATATGAACCCCTGCTTACACTTATCAGGGGTACCAGAACTTGTCAGAGATACGGGATGCATGGCTAGGCTTAAAAAGGCTGTTGTGGTCATTAGTCTGGTAAACACATATGAGATCCTAAAAATGGTGTCTCCCAAACCATCTGCTGTTTATCCTGATTTGGCTGCCCTAATGGATACCTTCTTGGCAGTGTCTGTCACCCCTGACTCTGTTACCTGCACCTAAGAAGTCAGATAGATTCTATAAAGTGCCTGAGGAGTGCAAATTTCTTTATAAATGCCCTTTCTTCTGACCCTTCTGTAGCATCAGTTTCCTCTGACAAGCCATCCAAGTTGTTGCCCTCCACCAAGCTGTAGCCTTCTGATAAGGATAGTAGGGCTATGGAAGGGCTAGTCAAAAAAGTTTACACTGCTGCCACTTTATTCTTTATGGCCATCAAGTACCTGACTCATATGACCAGGTACATTTTGGCTCTCCTTTCAGAGGTTTCTAACCTTCCTGACTCTGCTAGGAAGGCTTAGACCATTTTCATGTGTGGCTCTGCTTCTTTAGTTGCCTACCACTCAATCAAATGCAGCTATGGTGTGGCTGATGCCTCTTCCAGGGCTGCTGCCTTTGGTTATGTTATGAGGGATTATTATTGGTTTCATCTTCAGGCTTTGCCTGGTGACATTAAGGCCAAACTTTTGGATTGTCCTTTAAATAATAAAAACCTTTTTGGATCTGCTTCTGAGCTTTTCAAGTCTCTCCAGGACAAGGGCAAATCCTTGCAGCAGCTGACACTTATTTGTTTCTCCCATTCTTAGATTTCACAGGAATTATCCCTCCAAAGCAGCTTTTGTTCTAATATAGTCTCATCCTCCTCAGGGCAAGAAGGGTTCTAGGCATATGCCTCCTGCTAAATCTGCTCAGACTCCTGCCACCCAGAAACCTGCTTTCCAGGACAAGTCTTGTTCAATTTGACAGTTTGCTTCCTCTGCCCCTCGAACCAGGTTCCCTTGCCCCCCTCCCCCAAACTGGCTACAAATCACTTCATACTGTTGGGTTCTGTCCATTATCTATCAGGGATATTTCATGGTTTGGAAGTCCCTTCCTTCCTTTTCAGGCATTTCTCAACCTCCTCAGGAGTAGCACTCAGAAGGTCTTCACTCTCTCTTGGTTCCTGTAGGGAAGGAATTTTATTCCAGGATGTTTTTGGTCCCATGAAAGGAGGGCACATGGAAACCAGTTCTGGATCTTTCCTGGCTGAATGGCTTTTTCAAGATAGCTTCCTTTTGGATGTTATCTCTGTAGACATTATTTCTCCTCCTCCTACCCCAGGCTTTTCTGGTATCTCTGAATCTCAAGGATGCATACATTCACATTCCCATCCATCCTGTCTTCAGGAAATGTTGACATTTATTTCTCTGTTCCTTGAATTTTCAATTCTCTGCTTTGTACTTTGGCCTCTCTACTGCCCCAAGGGTATTCACCAAATGCCTGACTCCTGTCTTTGCTTTTTGCCAATTTGAGGAATTCAGATCTTTCCATATCTACATAATCTGCTTATTTAAGTTCCTTCCCCCAACATTCTGCTTCAGAATTTCAAGTTTGCTACTTCCCTGTTAGAGTCTAGGGTTCACCATAAACTTTCAGAAATCAGTTTTGATGCCTTTCCAGGATCATATTTTCCTCAGCTGCAGACTTCAGTCAGTTTCCATGCTGGCATCCCAAGGCTCTGTCTTGCCTTTTTCCAATCACTTCCTGCTTTGGCATCTGTTGTGGCCAGAGAATTTCTCGGGTTCATGGCTTCCACCATTCCCATGCTCCCTCTTACCAGGCTCCATATGAAGAACCTTCATTGGTACCTCAGCTCAATGTGGCTTCAACATTGCCACCCACTGGACTTCCCAGTAACTTTCCTTCCCTGTTTCAAGCTCGAGCTTCAGTGGTGGTTTCATCAACTTTTTCTCAACCCGGAGCTTCCTTTTCAAGCTCCAATTCCAACTCAGGAGCTCTTTACAGATGCATCAAACAGAGGGTGAGGTGCCTCCTTTGGCCTCCTCAAGGATCAGGGTCTCTGTCCTCCTCATCAGAGGTCAGACCACATCAGTATAAATGAGATGAGGGCTCTGATTCTGGCTCTTAAGGCTTTTCATTCCCTCTTTTATCTCGAGCTTCTCAAACTGATCACAGACAATACCACTGTGATTTGGTATATCAGCAAGCAAGGGGGACATAAGATCCTATTTTCTTCACAGGCTAACACTTCAGGTCTGAGATCTAGCTATACAGTATCAAGTGACTCTTCAGGTGGGTTATATTCCCTTACAGTACACCACAATCTAGTGCAGACTCCTTGAGCAGGTCCAGCATACCAGCTCACGAATGGATGCTTCACAGAGATGTGTTCCTGGACATTCTGGACCTTGTCCATTGGTGGAGTGTTCTTCAAGTAGATTTTTTTTGCCTCCCCTCTGAGCAGACTTCTGTTCTGTTCCATAGTCCCAAGACTTCTGGCTTGGAAAGTGGATGACCTGTCTTTTCGTTGGAAGGGGGTGTTTCTAGACACCTTCCCCCTCCTTCCTAGGTTATCATGAGTCTTGCACAAGATCAATCACGACTGTCCCAAAATCTTGCTAGTGATGCCACTTTGGCCCAGATAGCATTGCTTCCCCCTTTTTTTCTCACTTGGCCAGGAGCAGTCGCCGCAAGTTACCTCAGTAGGTGGATCTTTTCACACAAGACTGGATCTTTTCACACAAGACAAGGGATCTCTTATTAATCCTCACTTGTCCTCTCTTCAACTGATGCTGTGGATGAGAGAGTTTTTATCACTTTCATGCACCTCTTTTTCTGAAGACGTGCTTCAGGTTCTGCAGGAAGCAAGGAAACCCACTACCAGGAAATCATATGTCCAAATGGAAGTGATTTTCTGTCTGGTGCCTCTTTCACCATTAGGATCCTCCTATCTGTGGAAGTTTCCTGGTTCTCTCTTATTTGTGTGACCTGCTTCATGCTGGGTTGGTGTATTCTCCATTTAAAGCTCACCTGTCAGCAATTTTGGATGGTCTGCCCTTGAATCCTTCTCTGACCTCTAGATATGAGGTCAGGCAATTTCTTAAAGGCGTCCTTCATATCAGGTCTCCCAGGAAGCGTATTCTATCTTCCTGGGACCTCAGTTTTGTACTTGAAATATTGACTTGGGTTCCTTTTGAGTCTGCTTCTTTAGCTTCTTTACAACATTGTATTTGGAAGAATTTTCTCTTGGCTCTTCAGCAAGAGAGAGTCTGAACTTCAGGCTCACGTGGCTATTCCTCCTTTCTTATTTTTCCACAGAGACTGGGTGTTTCTTCATACTAATCCTTCTTTTTTGCCCAAGGTGGTGATTGAATTGCTCTTAATCACTCTATTTATTTCTCTTCCTGTTTTCCTTCTCTACAGTCTGCCCGTGAGAAGGTTTTTCGTACCTTGGAAAAGCATTATCAGTGAAGATATTCTTTGGATAAAATAAAGGTTATGTTTTAAGGTTGTGGAGTAGAAGTGAATTTTTTAGATGTTTCTTTAAAATGGAATGGTGTTTTTAATGAAATGGAAAGTTGTGTTCATAAGAAAGAGACATTCACCAATAGTTATTTACACTACAAAAGTAATCATCCTTCATTTATTAAGAACAATATACCTAAGGGGCAGTTTATTAGAGCCAGTAGAATGACTAGTAATGATGGTAAACTTAAAGAAGAGCTCAACTTTATAATAGATTTATTTAAAAATAGGGGTTATGAAGAGAAGTATTTAAAAAGTTTAACTGATGAGATTCTAAGTAAATACCCACCTGTTTTGAAATATCCATTTATAAGTCATAAAAGTTATCAAAATAAATTGGACGGTGAACGTGGGTTATTTTGTAGTTTGGATATGACCATAGATACTCAAACTCTCAGTTAACTGGCACCCATGGGGATTGGTTAGATGCTGGATAACTGTAGTTCTGGTTGCTTAAGAGTTACTATTAAAATAGGCCTCACTAATACTGTACCCTATACTATTTGTTTGGTTTGACTTGTTCTTAGGTTGGGGAGAGAGGGAATTTATTCTTATCTACCTTTTAAAACCCTCAAACTCAAAAAATATAAGGTATTTTTCTGCGGGGGGGTGGGGGGGGGGGGCGCAAAGTGCAAAACATGAAAATTGTATGAGAGCTCTGGTTGCTTGAGTTAACTGACGGTTTACTGTAGGTGTAATATATGTGGAATAATACAAAATAATTGGAAATTACTGGAGGGCAACAAGGAACTATTTAAAGTAGTAGGTACAAACCCTAAGTTTACGTATAAAAACAACTGTAATGTAAATACTTTATTACAGAAAGACAGTGTAAGCACCAAATAGTTGCTTTTTAAACATACCTCAGAGTGTAAGAAATACAAAAACATGTCTTTTTTTCTAATCTCGAACAGGATTTGGTAGATTTAAGGGGAGGAGAATTTAGAAATTATTTGGAACAAAGAGAAGCCCTTTGGCAATTAAAGTTAAATACTGATAGAAATCCTGGGCTTAACAATATGGTAAATATAAAATGTTTGTAAGGAACAGAGGGTTGTATTTAAATAAATGAATATTAATTAAATTATTTTTATCTGCATTTTTTATAGATACGATGAATGTATTTTTGAGTCTCCATCTGATTAAGTGATTAATTGATTGGGGTATTTTATTGGTTAGGTTTTGTTATAAAATTTGTGCTTGATTAATGAATACTTCCCATACTCTGGAACAAACTACCTATATATATCAAACAAAGCTCCTCTTTAGCACTCTTCAAGAAAAATCTTGATGATTGGATGGGAGATAGGAAATTCACCTCGGGGATCCCTTCTGTGGCTCTGCTCGACAGTGGCACAGGAAAATAATTTTCTTGGGTGCTGAAAGCCAGGGTACCTTTTGGCTAGGCTTATATAGGCCCTAGGGCCAATAGCCTAGTACCTACCTATGAATCTATGAACTTCATTCTGATGAAATCTGAAGACGAAAGTGTTTAATAAAAGGTTGGATACACTAATTTGCTTGAACTTGTTTCTGTTTTTGCCATTCAGTTCCAGTTCCTTTGTGATCTTTTTGTGGTTTAATATTGGTACTGGCATTGGTCAGACTTTGTGTGCTAAAACTAAGGTTATTCACAAATCTGAGCAGCTTTTTGTTTTTTCACCCCAGGGCTTTAGGTTTGGCTGTTTCTAAGCAAACCATCTCCTCCAAGATGTCTCAGACCATTTCTTTTTGTCATTCTTTGCATGGAAAATGTCTGTGTGTCAGTAAAGGTGCATTCTACTAGGGCAATTGCCACCTCTGTTGCTTTTTTCAAGTGTCTGGATACCAGTTCCATCCTTGGTTATCCATTGTTAATACTTTAAGCATTACAAGTTGAATGCTATTTCCATGACCAAGGCAGGCTTTGCTAGGGTTATGCTACATGGGGTTTGTAGAGGGCTTTTTTGTGCCTTCCTTCTGAGCTCTTGTGCTCTCCTTTAGGTAAAGAATACTGCAACAGTGATATGGAAGGACATAGTACGTGTGTGTAAAATCTTACCATAACAGTAGCTGTCCTTCCCTTCATTGTTGGAGTATACACTCCCTCCTCCCTACCACCTCTGTTCTAGCTCTTGCCCTGTATTTTTCTTGCTCACTTGGCTGAGGGGTTCTTTGTAAAAGTCTTCCTTTTACTTATTTGGGATGCACATTTTTTGTTCCTAAAGGCATTCTGTTCCTCCAGCGGCTTTTTCAGTTTTGAGAATGCATCTGTACATCACCTTTACAACCTACGCCTTGCATAGGGAGTATACATGTGATGTATGACACCTGTAAAATCTAAAAACTTTGGTATGCTGGCCAGACATTGGTTGTCCTTGGCAGGAGATCCCTTAGGTAAAGAATGCTGCAACACTGACGAGAAGGACATCTACTGTTATGGTAAGATTTTATACAACTGTACTATCTCATTCCATCATTAACACTTGCACTGACATGCACTTAATCAATTCTCTTTGATTTAAAGCTTCATTGGGCTGTGTTTTTATTATCTGTCTGTGTCATTCATTGAAAGCCCTGTATTTCATATTTTTTTCCTTAAACAATAACTTTTCTCAGTAAAAAGGCAGAAAAGTTAAGGAGATCTGAAGCTTTGCATCCTTCCTTCCTCATCATCCCTCTTTTTCCATTTTTTGCATGGTTTGTGGGTGTTGTTTTACTAGTTGCCATCTCTCTCTCTGTTCAATGCCACTCTGCTACCTTCTTTGACACTCATGCCTGACCGCCACAGGTCTTCTCTCACACAGTCCATCCACCTCTTTGCTGGACACCCTCATTTCCTCTTGCCTTCTTATCTGTTCCAAAGCGCCTTCACTAGCTTGTCTTCTGCTTTCCTGCACATGTGCCTGAATCACTATAATCTGTTCTATTTGACCTTTACTGTAATTGGATCTACTTTGTCTTGTGCTCGTGTTCTCTTTTTTTCACCTGTCAGTCAGTGTGCATTTTATAGCCATCACCTGCAGCTTTCTCAACTGCTCTGCCTTTACTGCTCAGGTCTCTGTACCATGCAGTAGTACTGGTCACACCAGTGTTTTGTACACCTTACTTTTCAGCTTTTTTGCTATTCTTCTGACATACACTACTCCTGGCACTCCATGCCAGCTGGCTGCAGCCCCTCTGATTCTAGCTTTGACCTCCTCATTCAGACTTCCCTTTTTCTCAACCACCCCTAACAGATACTTGAAGCTGTTCCACAGTTTTCCCTTCTATCTCAATTTTCAGCTTCTCCTGATTTCCCCCATTTGCTGCCATTACAACTGTCTTATCTGTATTTATTTTCATCCCATGTGCCTTCAGTTTTGCACTCCATTCCCCTCCCCTTTGCAGACATTCTTGCACAGAGTCTGTAATACCACATTGTCTGCATGTAGCAAATTTGTTGACCTGTTCCCTCTGATCTGATTGCTAATGTGGTCCATCACCAGTATGAACAGCAGTGGGCTTAGAGCTGAACCTTGATGAACACCCACTTCAACTGGGAACACCTCTGTAAGACCGAACACTGTTTGCACTTGTCATTGGATACTTCTACATAGCTTTCCCTAATTCTACCAATGTTTCTGTGGCTCTGAACCCCACTGCAGGACTGCCCAAATCAGTTTTCATAGGACCTTGTCATATGCTTTCTTCAAGTCTAGAAATGTCCAGGAGGACTCTCTCCACATTTCTAGCTTCTTCTCAAGTATCTGTCTCACTGCATACTTCAGGTCATTTGTGCTGCATCCTGATCTGAATCCAAAATGTTCATCTCCCATCATACTTTCTACTACTCTATTTGTTCATCAATCTTCCTCTCCAGAACTTTCATGCAGTGTGATAGGAGTTTGATGCCTCTATGCGCCCACAGTTCTGAACGTCCCCTTTTTTCTTAACGCTGGCACTACTATGTTTATTCTCCAATTATATGGGACATGTGTTTCTCTCCATACTGCTATGAGTTCACTCAAGAGCCATTTTCCCCCGTCTCTCACCCCACATCTTGATCATATCTGCTGTTACCTCACCTGAGCCTGCTGCTTTCCTTGACTTCATTTTCCTTAATGCTGCTGCTGTTCTGTGGTGAGCTCCCCCTGTTCTCAGATCATAGGCTGCATCTTGGGGCAATACAGATTCTGTGGGCTTTTCTTCATTCAAAAGCTGCTTGGAAGTACTTACATCTACCTTTGATATCCTGTGGACTGGTGAACTGGTTGTTGCTGACATCCCTTAGAAAAGGTGTCTTTCTTCTTTATATTTCAGTCTTTGCCATGCAACCCGATACAGTTTCTTTGTGCCATCTACTGACTGACTTTCTGTCTTGCTCATTTCTGTTGCACCTCCTGTCTTAGCTTTTTTGTTAGCCAACCAGTATTCCTTCCTAGCCTCATTTGTCGTTTCTATCTTCCACTTTTTCTTGCACTCCTTTCTTTTCATTATTTTCTGGAATTCAGTATTCCATCACCAGCCTTTCTTATGTACCTTATTTCCATACCTGGCTCAGCCACATATCTGTTCTGTAGTCCTTCCCAGGCTGTTGCGAGGCACTGCCATTCTTCATCTCCACCTATTTTTTCCTCTTAAGCCCAGAGTAATTTCTTGAACTGTTGTGCTTTCTCTTCACTCAACTTCCAGGTCTTCAGCATGGTCTCTGTTAAGGTTAGAGCCTTCTCTAACCACTGCTTGCAGTTGATTGTGGCAACCAGTGGTTTATGTTGCAGGCCAACTGTTTCACTGGGAGTGACTTTGAAATCACTGATTCTATCCCAGTGCCCTTTCATTACTATGAAGAAGTCTAAAATGGCCTGTCCTCCTTTATTCCTGTTGCCTCATCCATGTGGATCCAGGCAGTCCTCATATCCTGTTCTCTGTCCCAATATGTGCATTCAGGTCACCCATTATCAGCAAAAATTCCTGTTGTCTTGCTTTATCTAACAGGTCTTGCAGCCTCTGTCTGAATGTACTCTTTTCCTCACTATCGTAACCCCACTGTGGGTCATAGGCCGAGATTATGAATACTGCTCTATCATTACACTGGAGTCTGATTGCCATGAGTCTGCCACTACTGGCGATGATATCCCTCACTGTCTTCTGAAGCCTGTCCCTCACCACAATTACCACAATATTTCTAGCCTGTCCTCCTCCTGAGTAATAGACTCTGGATACCATGCTGCATTCCCCTTCCACCTTGTGTCCTGGATACATAGGATGTCCCACCTCCTCCTTACGGCATCATGTCATCCACTTCCAAGCTTCATTCTGTCAGTGAATTTACGCTGAGTGAGGCAATTCCTAGTTTATGTTTGGCAAGTTGATTGTTTTTTATGTCCAGCTTTTGTTCAACAGAGCTATCCCAGGTAACTAAAGCTGGGCAACTGGACACTGGCCAGCCAGTAGCTTATTGACCCAGGGCTACTGGGATTTATGACAGAGGCACACTGGCCAATATGGGCACATACACCCCTCCCACTGTTAGCATGGGTCCCTGGTGTAGATTAGAGTAGGTCAGGTCCTCAGACCGTTTTTTATTGGCAAATACCCATGCCTATTTTGGCGATATTAGTCAACACAACCAGATCACCTAGAACCATATTTTTACTCCATAGAGTGGCTAGCCCTGCCATGATGCAGTCTGTGATCTGTGTTCTGCTATCTTGATTAAACAGTGTACCACAGTAGATGCCCAAAGTGTTTGCTGT
Source organism: Protopterus annectens (assembly GCF_019279795.1). NCBI lineage: Eukaryota > Metazoa > Chordata > Ceratodontiformes > Protopteridae > Protopterus > Protopterus annectens. The sequence goes on from NC_056745.1 coordinate 113,923,151, forward strand.
ATACAACCCCCCCCCCCCCCCCCCGTAGGGCACCATCTAGAGTCTGTGCTGTTGCCCTTAGCTCCATTATTTGCATTCTTCCCTCTTCAGGCCTATAATGGAAAACATTGCCGCCTTTTGCATGTACCTCTCCAGATGCACTGCTCAACTTGAAAGGCCCTAACAATGCTTAACTAAAAGGTTACATGTCTCATACAGGCTTGTATGTGGTGATATATGTTTGGTATTTTATTCCGTTAAAGAACCTGTCCCACTTGACCTCCTACACCCTTCATCAAGGTGACAATGCTATGACTATATTGGCATGATAGACAAATGACTCAGCCTATCTTCTACCTATAAAGTAGTCTATCCATGTATGGCAAACAGTTCAATGTACAAGTCACCTTTAAAACCAGTCTTGATGACTGGATGGGTATTTGCAAATTCATCCTGGGCTCGGGACAGGCAATTTGTGCTGGTATGTTGAGATGCACAGGCTGGGCTTCTCCTTGAGCTTCCACTCCACTTACCTAGTATTATTTTGTAATCCTGTGAAACAGAGCTGTAGGAAGGCTGTTTAGGAATCTGGGTTTTGCACCTTTTAGCACTACTTTTAAGTCAGCACCACTGCCTTCAAGCCTAACCATTATATATACACTATAGATTTTGAAACACTGTTATGTGAAACTCATGATGAAATCCAATAAATACTTACAATAGCTCTACAAAAGTCCCTTACACCAACCATTTAAGCAGCTGCAAGATTGTAGCTTTTTAAATTATTACTGCTGTTTCTACTGGTGCCAGGGGATAACCAGTGTCTCATCTACATGAATGATCACACCTAACAATTTGCATCTGGGGCTGTTTTCCCCTTTGCTCCTTACTAGCTATGTTTCTGTTGTGAACATTTAAAGTCAAGATGGCACATGTACCCTCAATGGTCCCTATCCATGAAAGGTAGGTCAACATACAACAGACAGTTCAGCACCAGAGACATTACAACAGCGAACAAAGGGCCTGTCTTATTACATTTTTCAAAATAAGACAAAACTGATGAAACTTAATCACATATGCAAACTTCTTTCAGTATAACAACATCATCATCAGCACAAATTAAAACATCTAAATAAATGAGATAATTTTGAATGTTGTGAGGCTTGTCACCAATTGAAAAGTAACCCTAGTATTAATGAATATTGAAAGATTATAATGAATACTCAACAAAATACTGAATCAGATGTAATACAGTACTGACACTTGACCAAGAGTGATTAAAACTATTTTGTAAAGTATTAAAAATATTAATTTAGTCTTATCTTGTCCTTTTTAGTGGATCTTGCCAGCCTTATCTTTTGTCACTGTTAGTCACCAACTTGTCTATCCCCTTAAACATAACCCGTGTGTATGGCTTATATAGGTTATGTTTATACAGTGCATTAGTATTTCTAGGGTAATGGATGTGACACAAGTGTTCTGATATTGTAGCCTTTAACATCCTGGATGTCTTGTATGTTTATCAAAGTTGCACACGTACAGTATGGGGGAGCAGATATATTACCCACTCACTTCTGCCTGCAATTAAACAACATATCAAAAGCTTTGAAGTATTTACTGATGAAAAAAACTTATTTTAATAGTATATAGAGGTGGTGGTGCTGCGGTAGCATTGTCGCCTCGTAGCAAGAATTTGTCCCGTTCGATTCTCAGCTAGAGCGTCTTCTGTGTGGAGGCATACGTGAATGGGGCGTGCCTTCGTTGAAGGTTGTGCGTCAGGGCTGGTAACCCGGTACGTAAAAATCCACTACCAATCATTAGCGGACTGGAGTTCTGCTGTGGCGACCCCTAACCTGGAAAAGCCGAAAGACACAAACAAATTTGCTGAAAGAGCAGTTTCTACATGGTGAAAACTCTACTAAGGGAGCCATGCCACCTGTCAGTTTGGTTTGAAAACTATCTTTAGAAACATTCCTCTTAATAATGGCGCAAGTATTGTTCCAAAATTTTCCTTGTTCTAAAGATGTAAATATGTCTGGTAATCTCACCTTGGTCTTTATCACCCTGTAACATATGCCTTTGTTTCTAAATGATGAGTATAACCTTGCCAATATTACCATCATATTTATCATATCCCTTGTGTAAAATTGTATTAGTGAGGTCTATAGAAAATCTACTGTAAACTTTTTGACCATCAAAAACTGTGAATTGGGTATATTGTCTGTAACGTGCAGTAGGTCACTGACATTTATAGGAAATAATTTTGTTGAAAGACTTTCTATATGGAGATCTAATTATCACACCATCTACAGCTTTAGTAACAGTAGCATCTAAGAATTATGCAATAAATAAATTATAGTTAACTATGAACTCAGTTCCTCATTTATTCTCATTCATGTACTAAACAGCTTCTTTCAAGTAACCAATGTCAGGTTTCCATACTAGCCACTTGACATCCAAGTAATGTTTTCACATGTCTGTAGCATCCAGAAGGAGACTGAACATGGAGTTTTGTCTAAAACTCCCATAAACAGATGTGCCCTTGGCGGTAGCCTGAATCTGTAAGTAGCAATGAGAGTCGGAATAGAACACATTTTTTGTAATGAGAGCCACAACAGAACACATTTTTTGTAAGTATGTGTCCTGTTTGTCTAATAATAAACTTACTAAGCAATGAGCTGTACCAGCAATTTCTGAGGGTGTAGGAGTGGGATTTTTCAGCCTGCTTGTGGACTTAAGGAAGTGTGTAAAAAAGTACAGACTTGGATCAGCTACCTGTAATTGCTTGAATAGCCTAAGGTCATTAATTCCACATTCTCACAAACTTGTCTTATGAAATCCTTAATTTTTCTTTTACAGCCTAACATTAGATCTGATGTCATTTTCATTCGTTCCTCAATTGATGGGTTCAGATCTGAGATTGGGATCCGACTTGGCCATTTATTCCATTGGATCCTAGAACTCTCAAGCTCCTCCCTTTACCCATAATGCCCCTCCAACCTAACTTATCTCAGATCTCATTTGCCACCATTAGGTATCAGACGCAGGTTCATAACTCTCAAGTGATTTTGATATAATCAGGTTTTTCCTACCATGGATGTTTGTGAGTTACTAGAAATTTGGTATTTTGCCCTTCTTCCTTCCTCCCTGCCTCCCTCCAATAATTTACTGTTTTAGTATCCTTCCTTATCTTTTTTACTCCTAAGTTAATGCTTGCAGTATTACTTCATTTACCATTGCTGGTATTCCTTCATACTCCTTTGAGTGTCTTACCTACTGGTCGTTTCTCCCTTCTATCCTTTTTCTCTTTCCTTAAAAACAAATAAAAAGGACATTTTGTCTATTATAGATAAATGTGACTCTATTGGTAGTGTTTATAAGGTGTCAGAGAAACCTTCTGGGTTTAAAAATTGTATTTCCTGTGGGCTTAAGATCCCAAATTCTGATCCCCACAGGGAAAGTGTTTATTTCTTGGGTCTGTCCCACCTTGATATAGACTGATAATTTGCTCTGGTTTCAATTCTAGGGCCTTAGTTGACTGTAAGAACAAGTAAATTTTGCAGGGTCTCTTGCCTTCCAAATCTTCCTCCTCAATGGCTGAAGCTCAACCCCTTTGTAAGAAGTTAGAAAAGGCAAAAAGTGGTTCTCAAGCTAAGGACAAGGAATCCCGGAAAAGGTCTCCTTTCACTCAACTTCAGCTTCAGCCCTCTCAATGGAGACCCTTGCCAAGTTCCTAAAAAAGTCATATCCATCAGTCTCTGATCCAACAGCTCGAAGTTGTAGATCTCCATGGATCCTTTTCCATCGGATCCTATTTCATCCAGCCTCCCCTCTCCATTTGTAGGGGAGTCACCTAGGCCTTCTACTACTACTTCCTCTAGAAGCCTTTCGGAAGCAGACATGAACATGATGATGAGGAAGTTCCTCAGAGGAACAGATACTGATGGGGGTTCTTCTGGCTCCAACCCCTTCCGGGTCTGAGAGATAATGACTGCCCACTTCCCCTTTGGTATCTTCTTCTCCAGTTCATCCTTCATTTTCAGAGACAGTGGATCTGAGATCCCTGGTGGTGTCTATTTTGGATCCAGAGAATGTTCTTTGACTCCGTATGGTAAAATTTTACACAACTGCACTTTATCATTGTGTAACATTCTGAATTTCTGGCATTTTCTTCATTTGCCACTACTAATTGTATTTAGTAGTAGCAAATGACCTGAGAGGCATACACTTGTATCAAAATGGTGGAGATGGAGGATTCACAGTGTTTCTTTTGTAGCTTTAAAACTCTAATTTACATATGCCTCTCCAACAGATAGGCTGTTTCCTTTTGGTTGACAGCTGTTAACTTAATCTGTCATTAAGGGTATGCTTTTATTGCTTAGCAAAAATCTTAATTTAAAAACACTGCTGGCTTGCAGGGTTCGTTAAGCCAGTTAAAAGGTGAGGACAAGAATAATTTAATAATTTGCTGTTACAGCGTACATCTCACGCAGCTGTACTTTTCAGTGTGTCACGCAATAACATTGCTGGACTTCTGTTTAACTATGCCAGTCTGTCAAACAAATACCAAGCATATTAAATTCTTGAAATCCATGTACGTGTAGTAATTTTGGCAATGTTTTACTTAGTGAGTTTAACAACAGGTTCATTGAATTTTAGCATCTGAGCAAGTTGTGTTTATCATATTAGTAATATAGCATCTGAGCAAGTTGTGTCTATCATATTAGTAATAGTTGTACTCTTCTTCTGTTCTTCGATAGAGCATAGGTGTGCTTAACATTTTGTAAATTTTCTTTTGCAGCTTATATTTCCCTGTAATAATGTAATACTGATATAATGTTCTTGCTGTTTATGCTGTACCTTATGTAATACTTTTGTATGCTGTCTCTTCTTTTTAATTGCCCAGGTCATGGCTGAACATGGTCTTCAGACCACTTCACATATCACATTAATGGAGTTATGCATATATTTAATTGTGACCAGCTTTTAGGCTGCTAATAGGACTGTTATTTTATGCATATTCAATTCCTACAAGGACTGCAGTAGTTTCAAACTCAAAATGACATGAGCTATTCAGTATTATATCTAGCAAATTTGTTTATTATCTGAGCTTGCTTAAATTTGTCAGTCAATTCCAGGATGATTGAAATCACCCAGGATGATAGTGGGTGCAGCAAAATTTGCATTACCAAAGCACCCTAGAAAGTAAAGTTTAATCAGCACTAGTTTTGGAACAGTCTGTCAGTCTAGTTTTATTAAATTTGGAGTTACTCACATTATCGGTTATTGAAGTATCACAGTCTGATGTAGAAGAGGCAGTTTGATGATTGATGGTTAGATACAAAAATTGAAATGTCATCACCTAACATGAGTTCCTAACTAGATGGTCAGTGGCACAATTATTTGTACAAATCCCAGAAACTGAGTATACGTCATTGAGTGCATTGTCATTAATACCAGTTGTTATAATTCAGTCCTGTTTACCTAGTTTATTTTTGTAGAAATTTACTGTTCTAGTGCATAAGTAATAGAATTCATGGTTGTGTGTTTGGAAGATGCTCTTTAGAGGGCTTTTAACTTAAACCTGTAAAGTATGATGTAGCTAAAATCTTTCTGGAGCTAGGATGCAAGAAATTTCTACCCTGTGAAATTTAAGATGGAAATAATTAGACCCACAGCGCACTATGTTTAGCAACACTTTTCTATACATTTTTGGTTCGAGTCGCACTCTGACCATCAGCCATGCCCCATAATCCCATCCCTCCTGCTCAGAAGTCTGGCTTGCCCTCTTATTGGGGTCACCTACAGAGAAAGGCAGCCTTGGAACTGAGCAGTCTACAATTACATAGGTCAGGGAGAGAAGCTGGGGTTGGTAGTCTTAGTATAGTCTCCCTTAATGCCAGCTGAGGGTTTACTTGCATACTTCACTCTTTTCCATCTTCCCCTTGGCTGTAGGTGGGCATGTTGCCACAACAGGCCCTACAGTGCTGAATCATAGGTGTTTAATACTACCATACACCCAGGCCACCTACAATGTAGAGCACTGCATGGTATGCTGCAACCTTCATGGTCCAGTCTGCTGTTTGATAACACCCTAGTTTGCACAAGGAGCCACTTAAAAACAAGACAACTCCACTACCATGGATTCCAGGTGGGCAAGCTGTGGAGTCTGACACCTCCCCCTATTCACCCCAGCCAACCTCTTCAACATTAGAATCCATTTGCTGAACACAATCTGCTGAGTTTCTGCCCCTCTGAGTTAAGATTGGCTCCCGTCCCATTATCAGCAGGACACTCACAGGTTGAGCAACCTCATCCCGCTGTATAAAACAGTGGGACTTTAAAAGTCCCGCTTTACAACAACACCGAATTGCTGTGGAAAAACTGCAAACACTTCTGGTTTTTCCTCGGCAATTCGGTTATGTCACCAAAGATGACAAAACCAGGACCTGCGGGCAGAGCTGTTCCCTGTTAGGTCCGGGTTTTGTAACTCATGCAGCAATTGGTTGTAGCTTGTAAAGGGGGCAAGGATTCAGTGAGGAAGAGCCCTACAAAGATAATCTTTGTAAGGCTCTTCCTGGCTGAATCCAAGCTCCCCAGTGTCAAACTAAAAAAAAAAAAAACAAAAAAAAAAAAAGCTGTTTGCTACAGGTACTAACACTAACTCACACACAATTGTGTGTGAACCATACAGTGGCCCCCAAAGTGTTGCAAAAAAAAAAAAAATGATGGAAGTTGCAGTGGTTCGACCGAGCTCTACAAAGAAATGATGCAACATCGTATACTATGAGGTATATTAGCACATTTCTCACTTTCACCATTTGTAATCAAACTGGTATGACCGCACAAAATGTGCTTACAGACTCATTTTTTTTAAATGTTCTTGGAAGGCTAAGGGCACTTTACTGAATTGCATGTGTTTAGTTTCATCTAGTGACCACCCAAGGTGTGTATGTTGTGTGTGTCTTGGGGATCAGAGATTGTTGTGTAAGCATTACACTATTTCCAGTAGTCAGAATTGTATATGTTTGTCGTCCCATCTTTACTCTGTATACATTCATCAGTAGGATTTACTAATGATTGAATACAATTTCAAGGTGATCGATACTTTTTGTCACATGGCTGGTGCTGTGGTGGAGGCTGTATTTTTTCATATAATAATGACTTTTCTTGTTTATGTTTTGTACTTGTGATGCCGTCTGCACGGAATTCTTACACATTTGTTATGCATGCAAAAGACACAGCAGTCGACCCAGGACATTATCGGTGGAGGCAAGCAAACCTTCATAGCATAGTTGCAGAATTGTTATGGCTGTAACCTGTACCAGAAATGCGAACATGATATATTTTTGAAAAGTTAAGCAACGTACAAACCACCGTGTATTTTTTAAACATCCTTTGCATAGTTTGTACAGCAATGAGTCACACTTATAAGCAATAATATAAGATGTTTTATAAATTTCAACCTCTAACAGGCAATTTCTTTTTTTCTTTTAAGAGGGCTCGCATACTTGCAAAAATTGTGCAATTAACGTTTTGGTTTTCAAAATGTATGTTAACACAAACCTTGTTACTCAAGCACCTTTCTAACTTTATGAGTAATATTTAAAATATGTCCCTATTTTTGAGGGATGGGAACATGTTTAGTGGTACCCTTAACAGCTGTGGTGATATCATGGTAGGGAGTGTGGCCAGTGTCATACTGGCCATACTCCCATGCTCCACTTTGGCCCACTTTAAAGGTGGCAACCCTACTCTGAGTTGGTCAGTGTGTGTTCAGTATCATCTTTCCCCATAACATAAGTGATTTTATATCCCACATGTTGCATTTTTAAATCTATAGTAAACTGGTAGAAACTGGTAGTTTTTTATCCTTGAGGAAGGAAGATGCTTACTGAAGACAGTTTCATGTCCTGGTTAAAACAGACTGATCACATCCTACTACACTTTAATAAGGTTTTCCAGTCTTTCCATTGCCCAAAACCTGCAACTAGAACTGGATAAATTGCAATTCTACTTATTTACAGACTGATAAACCTTATGGTTCAGTCCCCTTATTACATGGACCAGAACTCTGATTCTCTTAACTGTCTGACTGGAGGTTCATTTAAAACTAAGTGTAAAGGAAATAACACTGTTATACTGGGTCTATATTATAAAGTCGAAGCTTTAGGTAATCGAATACGTAAAGCTCAACACCTAAACAGCGAAAGCTGTAAATATCGAATGGCCACTTCCACGAATTCTTTAGTAGGGAAAGAATTCGCTTGGCCGGAGGGGAAAAAAAATTCACTGAACCACGATCGCCGTTCTCAATGCCGAACATAGAAAATCGAACTACACTACCCTTTTGCTGTAGTGTAGTCGATGTTTTTTGAGTCTGCATTCTGCCCATTGGACAGCTGCCTTTCAGCCATATGCTGGTTGACCACTTCCCAGAGTGAATGCATTCTGCATTTCCTTCACAGTGCTTTACTGCTCAAGTGGGTTTGCTCTTTTCCTCTCTCTACATGTGTATGTAAGCAATATCTTCATGATATATTGGTACGGGTGCTCAAGAAGTTATGGTGCTGGACATATTAAAACTGTTTGTAGGCATAATTACAGATACAGCTGTACCCCTTGGATTAGCAGCTCAGAAAATCCTTTCAGTGTAATGTTTACATCTGTATGACAGTTGGGAGCATTAAGAAGAATGTATTTTTTTAATATTTTCTCTATCATGTCTGGATAAGTGAGTATCCTGATTTGCATGCCATTATGTCTTTCAAGCTTTGTACAAAAGCAGCCATTACCCCTCCCTTGTCTGCATGTCCAACTTTATATTTTAATTCATAGTTAGTAAACAGTTTGCCATCAATTATTCATAACAATAATTGTAGGTGTTGCTCTAATTCAGGGGAATGTACCTCAACCAGTATTTTGCTCCTAGGTTCATAGGTGCATACTAGGCTAATGACCACTAGGGCCTTTTTAAGCCTGGCCATGCATCCCAAATCACTCACAAGTTCTGTTATCCTTGATAAATGTAAGCATGGTCCTGGAGATGAAACCTTTACATGCTGCCTGTGTCCGTTACAGACATAGGTTCTAAACCATGGATGAATTTCATCTTCCCTATCTAGTTGTCCAAGTTATAGTTGAATTGGGTTAAGGAGGAACTGTACTTCACATAGATGTGGAGCCTGTTCCAGAGAAGGGGTGGTCTCTGGGATACATACCCTCTCTGTCCAGCAGGTCCTATTTACATCATAGACTAGGTTTAATTCTTTAGAACAAGTAATTCTGGTGGTAGGGGTTTTGTGGATATGCAGGAGGTCCATCAAGGTAAGGACCAACAATGCCTTGTATGCCAGGCATAGATCTCCCATCAACAGCCTATAGGAGAAATAATACAGGGATAGGGTTTTGAGGTGGTCTGCATAGGACATGCATTCTTTTATTGATGAATCTCTGTGGATGTTCCAGTTGTTGGATGTGCCAGGTCATGTACACACAAAAGGGGGGCACTGTACTCAATGACAGATCTGAGGAGTACTGAATATAGTAGAACAATGACCTGCTTGGGCCTATACGCCATACATTTGTTTATAAGTTGCACAACATAGATTACATAGGCTAGATTACTGTCTACGTGTGTCCCCAAGTCCCTGCCTGCTAGGTTGACTCTTAGGGTGTGTTGTCAATATGATGGCTACTTGGGGTGGATGATTTCCCGAAACATACTGTTATGCATATCTTGGCATTAATTTTAGTCCATGGCTCTGACACAAATTAATTCTGTATCAGCCCATTCTGGAGAATGTTATTGTCTGTGGGGGATTCTATGACTGCTCCTAATTTGCAGTCATCTGCAAATTTGGTCAGCCGGGGGCCTTTGACATTGGCCTTGACCAGAGAAGCAAATGCAAAAAATGAGTGGTCCCAGGACTTGGCTGACTTGCATCCTACTTGAATTTTCTTGTTTCCCAGGCTGATGGCTTTACAGATGGATTGATGTGTCAGTGGGCCCAGACATTTTTGTTGCCTGTTATATAATCATCTTCACTGGAACAAGTTACCTGCTTTTATAGGTTTACTTGGATTTACTTTCATCTGATGTCAAAGGGTAGAGGCAATCTCATCAGGATTTGTTGGTGACATATGTTTGTGTGACATTATGAAGTTGATGGAAGAGCAGCTGACACCACAGGTTCTTAGGAGATCATTTCAAAGGAAGTAGTAGGACCTGGCAAGGTCTATTAATTGAGAGTAATATAGCTAGAGATATTAGTTCACTGTATGGTGCATCTTAGTTCATTATTTCACTGTTCACAAATTCATGTTTACTTTTTACCCATTTTATTTTATTTGCCGTAACGTTAAAAGATCATTGGATCTCTTTTTGTTTGTGATCTAGGTACAGATGAAAGGAAGAAAAACTTGTGATGCATACTCAAAATAGTGTTGGTTTTAACTTACAGTACAGAGGTAACTAGAATTAGATTAATCAGATATTTAATATTGTTATATCCATTGGAGGTCTAGCAGGGGCACTTTTCTAGTATTTATTTGATGTAGTTAGACCAGGATGGGGGCATAGGTAGTGTGGTGGGGGCGCCATGGAGCCCTCTTGCCTAGGGCACCAGTTGACCTAAGGCCGCTGCTGCCTATAAGACATAAACAAACCACAGACAGATTTGGTTTATCATTCAGAATAATTGAGCCTGCATATTTAAATGATTGTACCAAGGTACTTGAATTCAATTGCATTGTGAAGCTGAGTTGTGAGCTGCCTAAAAAGTGAGCAGTATAGCAGGTAAGTGAAATAAAGGGCATGGAAGGGAACTGCAAATCTTTGACCTTTAGTTGGAAACCGCCTTGGATCCACATGACAGTGAACAATGTAGAATTATTATTAGATATACTTGACCTTTTTTATTCATGAGCTAGGTCTTACTTTCAGTGTTTATAGAGTGGTCTGCAGTGATCCAGTTAATTATTTTGTAGATCAGAATATTAGTGAGGAGTTCAGCTTTGGGAATTATGGCGAGTCAGCCTGCATTGCTGGCTCTGTCTCTTTGCAGTTATAATGAATCTGCTGTTCTTCCTTTGTAAAGTCTGAAAGCTGCTTTTGGAAATTGCTTTAGAGTTGGGATTAGTACCACTTCCAGATTGACTGTTTGAGATGGGTGGGGAAAAGAGTAGATATCTAATGTGTGCAGTATTATGTACTTGATTAGAAAAGGCCACAGACTGTCACATATTTTGAAGCTGAAATTAATCAGGTGACTTCCATTTGGTCTGAAGATTTTCATTTGTTTTTGAATATGCTGAGATGTTTCTGTATAGCATATGGATCTAATCTTTTCCAGATTAGCTAAGTTGTCACATTTGCTGTAAAAAAACGGCACAAGTTAATTCTGTCAGCCCTTTCTGGAGAATGTTATTGTCTGTGGCTACACGAACTACAAAATGAACTGGCACCTCACCTAAGTGTCATGTTTAATCATAGCCTCACCTCAGGCTTTGTGCCCACTGAGTGGCGCACAGCTACAGTTATCCCACTCCACAAGGGGGGATCCAGCTTGGATCCTGGGAACTACCGCCCCATCAGTCTGACCAGCCTGATCTGCAAGGCCATGGAATGTATTATCATGGAACTTATAAACAAAGACATTGGCAACTTCAAACACTGGACCCCACCCACTTTGGGTTCATGAAGGATCATTCTTGTCTCCTGAACCTGATTGACTTCTTTGAATCAGTCTCCAGAGCTGTGGACAAGGGTAAGGTGGTCCACACAGCCTATCTGGACCTCGCCAAGGCCTTTGACACCACCCCCCACTCTGGAATCATAGATAAACTTACTAAGCTGGGCATTAATCCCTACGTCACTCGATGGGTTGCCAACTGGCTTACTGACAGAACCCACACTGTAAAAGTAGCTGACTCCAAATCCAGCTCCAAACAAGTGGAGTACTTCAGGGTTCAGTCCTGGGACCACTCTTGTTTAGCATCTACTTCTCTGAAGTACAGGCCAACACTAAGGGACTGTGGCTAACAAAGTTCGCAGATGACTGCAAACTGGGAGCCATTATTGAATCTCCTAATGATGTGCATACTCTGCAAAAGGGCCTTACAGAAACAGATGCTTGGTGCCAAAGCCATGGGCTTAAGCTCAATGCCAAGAAATGTATAGTTATCCCCTTTGGAAAAAAACATGTACCCATGAATTGCCACATAGGTGGCAGTACACTAAACACCGAAAGTGTGAAAAGAGACTTAGAGACACAGGTGGACAGTGGTCTCACCTTCGATAACCACATTGCCACAACAGTCAGGAAATCCTTCTATGTAGCACACCTCATCACTAAGGGCTTTTCATCCAGAAAAAAGGTCATTGTCCCACTGTACTCATCCCTCATTAGACCCATTATAGAATACAACGCCCCATTTGGTATGTACCTCTCAAGACACCTGCAACAACTGGAAAGACCGCAGAAATACCTCACTAAAAGAATCACAGGCCTAAAGCAGATACCCTATGCTGACCTCCTTAAAAAACTCCAGCTATACTCTGTCACATATCGTCTACTCAGAGGCGATCTCTGCTTAACATACAAGGCCATGTCAAACCCAGAGCAGTTGGACATGCTACACTTAAAGAAATCCCAATCCCTCAGAGCCACATACTCCAGGGATCTAAACCTTGTCATCACAATAAACAAAACATGCTGGAGGGATAGGTTCCTGACCCAGAGACTCCCTAGACTCTGGAATAGACTGCCCATACATGTCAAGCCTATTTGGCCCTCTTCAGAAGGAACCTTGACGATTGGATGGGAGAAATGAATTTCACCCCTGGATCATGTCAGTCGCCCTGCTAGACAGGGGTCCAATAAGTAAATAGTGTGGGAAGAAATAGCCAGGGAATTGTTATGGTTAGGCTTGTATAGGCCCTAGGGCCAATAGCCTAGTGCCAACCTATGAACCTATAAGTGTATAACACTAATATTTGTTTATTTTTGATACCTGAGAAAGGGTTGTCTTTGAGACCAAGATGTCCATATAGTCAGGATATAGACACACAAGCTGTTTTGAAGAATTGCTAAAATTTTAATAAAAGAGTATCTAGAAGTTTAGGTGACATGGAAGGAATGTTTAAATATCATTTGAGTTGTTGTTCAGTCTGCATAGAGATAACTCCATAATAGTTTATTGTAGTTAGCTAAATCTAGAGTTTTAGAAAGGTACAAGACATACCATACTAGTCAAGTTATGTTTATCTTTTGCTCCAAATCTGTTGCTGTTAAAGGACAGTAGGGCAGTTATAATACGGTGCTCATTTATAAATCCATGCTGCTAGTGCTAGTAATAAAACGATCCGTAGAGCTTAAGGTGGATTGGAAAAAGTGGAATAATCTCTTTTTTTCCAGCAGGTAGATTGGTATGCAGTTTATTTTGAGATATATAGACAGAACAGAGACAGTGGGCTCTTCATATTTTCGATATCTTTAGTGATTATATTTTAATTGGAAAACTAAATACTTGCTTGTCTTTACCTAACTTTATTTTATTATAGGCCTTTTTTAATAAGGTTACACTTTTTATTTTGTGTGTGTATTTCAGGTATATGCAAATGTCTGTGGTAGGAATTGCAGACATATTCTGTAAAGGGTTTTATCGGCATGAGAAAGTGTGCTGCAGTATTTGCCGTTGTGTATTACAGGGGTATATCTCTTGCATTTTGTTTTCTTCTCATCTATTTTTTTCACTGTGTACTTTCAGTAAATACCCCCTACTCTTCATTTGATTGGTGGCATAATATCTGTGACAGTTGTCACTATCTCAGACAAGTGTAATGTTTTTTATGAGGGCTGGGACCTCTGGTGTATATCATTTTCCTCATACTGCATATTATAATATGACTTCAGGTGCCATGTAAGGGAAGCAGAACCCATGAAATTCAGAAACAAGTGTGTGATTTGTTGAGCCACTGATACTGTTCATGCTTAGAAAACTTGTTTTAATATGCTTATAGAGTAGCACACAACCTTGAACAGCATGCTTCCTCCTGTTATTTTTATCCAGCAGCTGAAACATGTATGAAACCAGAAGTTGGTGTCTGATCCTGTAGCCATTAGTACTCATTGGGATGTTACTCAGTGGTTTGCTTGCCATTTTAAATCAAATTTATATTTGCAGTAGGATATATTTTTCTTATTTTTTCAATTAGGTAATTCACTGGAACTCTCCAAAGAAGCTGCGAGTAAAGAATAAACATGTGGAATTTTTTCGCAACTTGTACCTGACATTTCTTGAGTATGATGGGAACCTTCTTCGAAGGGAACTCTTTGGTTGTCCTAGTGAAGCTGATGTGAACAGTGAGAAGGTAAGTGAAGACAAACCATACTTTGAATTTTTGAGATGTTTCAATGTCCGTTAACATTAAAGCTTGCTACTGTAAAAACTTTGTTACTGCTGAACTTCAGAGATATGGGAGTATTATTTTAACACTGAAAACTAGAATATTTGGAATCTTGAGAATGTGAGGGGGCTTTTTTTTTTTTTTTTTAATTAGCATTAGTGAAGCACTGACTTATTTTCATTCTTAATGGGTGTGATATTTGATGTCCTTCCATATCACTGTTTCAGTAATCATAACATAAGGGATCTGCTGCCAAGGATAGCCCAACTTCCGGCCAGTGTACCACAGCCTTTGGAATTTATAGATGCCGTATGTCACACTTATGCCCTGCGCCTTGCATAGAGTGTCTAAAGGTAACATACAGATGTACTTACCTCAGAAAGTCCTTGCTCCCAGTCTGAACACCATCATTGATCTGAATGCTCCTTCTGTGCTGGTTACCGAGACATGTTTCAGATATATCTCCAGTTGGGGTTTCTTTTTATTTTTATTTTGGTATTTTTACATGCCATCCAGAAAGGAAAAATGTCATTGTGGGAGGAGAGCAGTCTCTCTTCTGTTTGGGTGCTTCTCATGACCATACACTGTTCTGTCTGCCAAGTGTTGGTTCCTAAGACCCTTCATAGTCATCTCTCCTCCTTGTCGATTTACCTGGAGAACCAAGGGCGTAAATTGTTGGAGCAAGGTGCTGTGGCGGAGTCTTTCCATCCCACAGGTCAGCCGCCTGCCAACAAAAAGGCCACAAAACTCAGGTCTGATTTGGTTGTTGTCCCACATCACCCAGACATCTCCCTCAAGGCTAGTGAAGGGAAGATCATCTGGTTGTTATCCTGTATTCCTCTGCCACGACCCTGTTTAAGGCCAGCATGGATCTGACTATTTTGCACGTCCTCAGAGGATTTACAAATGTCCACTTCGTATGTTGAGGGGGAACCTCAGCTGATTATATCTGAGGGACGGAGGAGAATACTGCAAATTCTAGCTTGGGTGGAGATTCCTGCTTCTTTGGTTGAGTGTCAGCAAGGGTCCTAATCTCCTAGGATTTTTTGGGCAGACATTCCTCAGAAGAAAAAATAAAAAAAAAAGCACATTTCCACTGCTGTTAAAGATCCCAAACGTGAATGGCAGGATTTTACCCAGAGGTTGTTTACTGCCTTATTGGCCTTAAAGCTTCAACAAGGATTTTCTGTACCTGTTCCTCCCTGGTCCTATACTCCTATTAAAAGGTCCGCAGAGCAGGACTCCTCTGAGAATTTGGTTTCAGGAGAAGAGACCATGGCATATTCTTCACAAATTCCTTCTCCCTTGGATTATGGGTCTGAGGAGAGAGATTCTGTCAGTCCAGACTCTCCCTTAGAACAACTCTGATTTGAGGATACTATTTCTTGTATGATGGTATATTTCAAATGGGACTTCTCTCAGATTTCTGATATTCAATAGGTGTTATGAACTCATCCAGATGGAGTCTCCCAAACCCTCTGCTGTACCTCCGATCTTGGCTGCCCTCTTAAGTAATTTTTCTTCGGCTTCTGTTATCACTGATTCCCAATCTCCTGCCCCTAAGAAACCTGAAAAATTTTACAAGGTTGCCTGATGATTGTAAGTATTTGTACAGATATTCTTCTGCTGATTCCTGGTCAGTGTCTGTCTTTTCTGACAAACCTTCTAAACCTTTGCCACAAACAAAACTACTTCTGATAAAGACAGTAGAGCCATGGAATATCTAGGCCAAAAGGTGTATACTGTTGCCACCCTGGCTTCTAGGGCTATTAATTATCAGACTCGTATGACTAGGAGTGTTTTAGCCCTTCTTTCTCAACTTCTCAGGCAATTTCTGACTTCCCTGATTCAGAAGGGAAGGTCTTGGCCCTTTCTTTACTGGGTTGTGCTTCTCAAGTGGCTTGCCACTCTATTAATTGTAGTTATAATGCAGTTGATGCTCCCTTTAAGGATGTTGCATTTGGTTCTGTTTTGCATTTGGTTCTGTTTTGAGAAGTTGCTCTTGACTTCATCTCCAGTGATATTAGGGCTAAATTATTGAATGCTTGTCTTGATAATAAGAACCTTTTTGGTTCTGGTGCTGATGAGCTTTATTAACTCCTTCCAGGATTAAGGCAAGGCCTTACAGGAACTGAAGCATTTTTGTTTTTTCCTATCTGGAAATTCCAGAGGAATTATCCATTCAAATATGCCTTTGTTCACAGACAGCCTCATCCTCCTTATAAAGGTAAAAAAGGTTCTAGGCATGTACCCACAGCTAAAGCCACTCTGACTCCTGCTTCTCAAAAGCCTCCTTTTCAAGACAAGCCAGGTTATGACAGTTTGCTTCCCCTTTCTCTAGTTCAGGTTCCCTTATTCCTTCATCTTCCCCTGTCCCTCCACAATTTGTTTAGGGTCACTCAAGACTGTTGGGTTTTATTCATTATCCACAAGGGATGGTATAGATATCCCTTCCTTCTTTTCTGGGCATCTCTCAATCTCTCAACCTCCTCAGGAACAGCTTTCTTTCTTTCCAGAAATACTTCAAGGCACCATTCAAGTTATGCCCCCCCTGCCCAGAAAGGGAAAAGTTTTTATTCCAGGATGTTTTTGGTTCCTAGGATAGAAAGCATCTGGAGACTCATTCTGGGCCTTTCTCAGTTCAAGACGTTTCTAAAGGTTCCCTCCTTTTGAATGTTCTCCCTTCAAACCCTGTTTTCTTTTACTTTGTAGGCCTTCTTGGTATAGCTCTAACTCAAGGGTGCCTATTTTCACATCCCGTTCATCCTTTTTTCAGAATTCTTTTATGTTTCTCTGTCTCTTCCTTGAATTTTCAGGTCTCTGTTTTTCCCTTTGGCCTCTCTACTGCAGCAAGTGTATTCACCAAATGTGTTGCTCCTGTTATTTCCTTTTGCAGGATGAGAGGGGTTCAGATCTTTCCCCATCTAGATGAGTTACTCATTCAGTCTTTGTCATCTGAGGTCCTGCTTCAGCAACTTCAGTTTACAGTTTGTCTGTTACAAAGCTTGGGGTTCACCATAAACTTTCATAAATCAGTCCTGGTTCCTTCTCAAGATCATATTTTTCTCAGTTGCAGGATCCAGACCATTCCTGTGCTGGCATCCCTGCCCTCCACCCAAAGCTGTTCCTCTGATCACTTTTTTTCAGTCTCTTTCCTCCTCTAGTTTCTGTTACAGCCATAGTCTGAACCAAATGGTGTCACTTAAACTTGTTTTAAAATATAAAGAAATGTGTTTATAGTGATCTTTTTATACATATGGTATATTTTTACATTTTCAAACTAGATGCACATATGATTTTATAGAATATGAATTTTTATATAATATAAAATGAAATTTCTATGTTCTTTGTTGTAACCTTTAGAAGTGCTTCTTAATTGATTAATTGAATTATTGGCTGTGTGTTTTGTATATAAGAGGAGTTTGCTATTTGCTGTTTTATCTACACTGAAGAAGGATTTTTCTTACCTGAAAGCTTTGTCTTAATAAACAGCTTATTTTATAAGTTGCATTGCTGAGTTTGTAATTTTTCTGCCTGTTGCCTGATATATGAACTAAGCCCTTTATCTATTCCTTGGTCTGCACTATTACAACTATGAAGTTTCTCAGGGTTTTAGGATTCATGGCTTCCACTATTCTTATGCTGCCTCTAGCCAGATTCCATACGAGAAAACTGCAGTGTTTCTTCAGGTCAGTGTGACTTCAACACTGTCATCCACTGTATTTTCCATTTCTTTTCCTTCCATACCTCAACAGCTTTCTGTCAACCCAGGACTTCCTTTTTAACTTCCAGTCCTATCTCAGGAACTTTTTTGGATGCCTCTGACAGGGGGTGAGGGCGGCATCCTTCGGTTCCCTCCAGGTCCAGGGTCTCTTGCCACCTCATCAGAGGTCAGATCATAATAACTTAAATGAGATGAGAGCTCTCCTTTTAGCTCTTAAGGCTTTTCATTCCCTCTTTCTTCCAGGGCCTCTCATTCTTCACAGACAGTGCCACAGGTTGGGGGGGGGTCCTACCTTCTTTGCAGACTTCTCTTCAGGTCTGAAATCTAGCTGTGCAGTATCGAGTAACTCTTCAGGCTATTTGCATTCCTTTGGAGCAAAACATGTAGTGGAAGACACCTTGAGCAGGTCCAGCACATAGGCTCACAAATGGATGCTTCATAGAGGTGTGGTTTTGGACAGTGCCTGTCGGTGGAGTACTGCACGGTAGATCTTTCTGCCTCCCCTCAGAAAAAACAACATCCTCTTTTTTTGTGTCGGAGACCTAAGCCCTCAGGTCTGGAAAGTGAACATATTATATTTTCCTTGGAAGGGGGGATGTTTCTTTGCCTTCTCTCCCCTTCCCCTGATTCAGAGTCCTCTTCAAGATCAAGCAAGACTCTCCAAATTCTTGGTGACTCCCTTTTGGTCCAGATAGTGCTGGTTCCCCTTATTCTTCATTTAGCTAAGGGATGTCACCACAAGTTACCTTACAAGATAGATTTTCTCACACAAGACAAAGGGGTCTCTGATCCATCCTCACTTGTCCACTCTTCATCTGACGCTGTGGATGATAGGATTTGATCCCATTCAACCACCTCTTTTCTGAGGATGTCCTAAGGGTTCTGCAGGAGGCTGGGAAAAATGACAAGGAAATTATATTTGTCCAAATGAAGAGATTTTCTGTCTGGCCTCTCTTCATATTGTAACCGAGATCCCTTTTCATTGAGGATCTGTTTGGTTCTCTCTTATTTGTGTGACCTACTCCATGCTGGGTTGGCATATTCTTCAGATGAAGCTCATCTTTCAGCTATTTCCACTTGTATGCCCTTGACTGCTCCTCTTGAGTGTAGGTTTGAGGTCAAACAATTTCTTAAAGGTGTCCTTCATATTGGACCTCCCAGAAAGCCTATTCCATCTTTCTGTGACTTAAATGTTATGCTTGAAAAATTGACTTAGGCTCCTTTTGAGCCTGCAGCTTCAGCTTTCTTGCAACATTGTACTTAGTACACTTAACATCTTTTGGCCCTTACGTCATCTAAAAGAGTCTCTGAACTCCAGGCTGTTACGGCTGTTCCTCCTTTCGTGTTTTTTCATAGGGACAGGGTGTCTCTTCTTACTAATCCTTCTTTTATGCCCAAGATGTTTAATGAGTTGTCTGTTAATCTGTCTATTAATTTGCCCTCCTTTTTCCCTTCTCCACAGTCTGCTAGTGAGAAGGTTCTTCACACCTTGGATTTGTGTAGGCAGCTCAGATATTTGGATAAGACTAAGGCCATTCACAAACCTGAGCAACTTTTTATTCCCTTTTGTCCCAGATCTGTGAGCTTGACTGTTTCTAAGCAAACCATATCCTCCTGGATCTCTAAAGCCATTTCTTTTTTGTTATTCACTTCATGGAAAATGTCTTTCTACTTTTGCAAAGGCTCATTCTACTAAAGCGAGTGGATACCAGTTCTATCCATAAGGCTGCTTCTTGGTCTACTGTTCATAACTTCAGTAAGCATTATAAGCTGGATGTTGTTTCCACAGCAAGAATTAGTTTTGCCAGAGCTATCCTGCATGGGGTTTTAGTGGGCTGTTCTGTGCTTCTTCCTCCCAAGTTTACTCTCGAACTTTTATAACTGTCCCTTATGTTAAGAATACTGCAACAGTGATATGGAAGGACATAGTACAGTTGTGTAAAATCTTACAGTAACAGTAGAGTTCCTTCTTTTCATGGAGTATTCACTCTCTCTCTCTCCTCCACATCTGCTCTGCCCTGTTGTTGTTGCTTTCCTGGCCAGGACTTAATTCTTTTCTTTTTCTGGATACACATGTTCCTCCTGGTCCCTAGAGATATTCTGTTCCTCCTTTTCATTTCTGAGCTATGTATGTTAATGGGTCTACTGTGCATTACCGAACTTTAAAACAACACAACAACTATGCCGAAAATCTACTTTAAGAAACGGTCACGACAACAGAATTTTAATACAGAAAAGGAGGCAGTTGACCAAGATTACAAAACAAACATACCAGGTGGGGGGGCTGTGCCCCCCCCCCCACATTCCCCTTAACTAAATATACCAACTCCGAGATTGCACTATAGTAGGGAAAAGACAAATTCCCCCATGCTGGCCAACTTCCTCCTTTCCCAAATTAAAATTTCTTTGTGTGTGTCAAAGTAGGTTTTTGGTGTAGTCATTTCGTTGTTTTAAAGTTCGGTTAAATGTAATTTCGGTAATGCAAGGTAGACTTGCATCCATATGTCACCTTTATGCCCTGTGCCTTTATTGTGCTTTCTTATTTCTGTCTTCTGGAAAAGCATACTATCTGTTGTGCTTCACTGTTTTCGACGTCTTTGTTTGCCTCTGTTTGGTCATGCATGAATCGTGCCATCCCAAACAGAACCAAGATGCTCTCATCCAAAAAAGGAAGCCAATCTGGTGGCCCCCTGCCATAAACAAATTTTACAATAAAAGGAAGAAACTGTTGCAGAAAAGAGGAAAATCCCAGGATGCAAAAAACTTCCTTACCAGCCTCAGTAAGAAACTGAGATCCCTCATAAAATCCTCCAAAGCTAGTTACGAAAATAAAATTGCCAAAGATTCCAAAGACAACCACAAGGCATTCTATAACTATGTCAAGAATCTAAATGGCAATGCTCAAATCTGCTCTGAGCTAAAACAGAATGGCATTAAATATACTAATCCCAAGGATATTGCCAGTATCCTGGCAGATCGATTCAGTGCCAACTTCACCCCCCTCACCCCCCTAAATGGCCCATCTCTATACCGGAAGATTGCCAAATTCCGGTAATAACGGCCACACAGGTAAAAAATGCACTCTCCAAAGCTAAGAATACAGCATCCGTGGGACCAGATGACATCCCGGGCTGTGTACTACATGAACTACAATATGAACTGGCATCTCACCTAAGTGTCATGTTTAATCATAACCTCACCTCAGGTTTCAAGTCCACTGAGTGGTGCAGAGCTACAGTTATCCCACTCCACAAGGGGGGATCCACCTTGGATCCCGGAAACTACCGTCCCATCAGTCTGACAAGCCTTATCTGCAAGGCCATGCAGCGTATTATCATGGAACTTATAAACAAAGACATTGGCTACTTTCAAACACTGGAACCCACCCAGTTTGGGTTCATGAAGGGCCGATCTTGTCTCCTGAACCTGATTGACTTCTTCAAATCAGTCTCCAGAGCCATGGACAAGGATAAGGTGGTCCACACAGCCTATCTAGACCTTGCCAAGGCCTTTGACACCATCCCCCACTTTGGAATCCTAGATAAACTTACTAAGCTGGGCATTAATCCCTACGTCACCCAATGGGTTGCTAACTGGCTTACTGATAGAACCCACACTGTAAAAGTAGCCGAATCCAAATCCAGCTCCAGACAAGTGGAGTACCTCAGGGTTCAGTCCTGGGACCACTCTTGTTTGGCATCTACTTCTCTGAAGTGTAGGCCAACACTAAGGGACTCTGGCTAACAAAGTTCGCATATGACTGCAAACTGGGAGCCATTATTGAATCCCCAAATGATGTGGATATTCTACAAAAGGGCCTTACAGAAACAAATGCTTGGTGCCAGAGCCATGGGCCAAGCTCAATGCCAAGAAATGCATAGTTATCCCCTTTGGGAAAAAGCATGTATCCGTGAATTACCATGTAGGTGGCAGTACACTAAACACCGAAAGTGTGATAAGAGACTTATGGACACAGGTGGACAGTGGTCTCGCCTTTGATAACCACATCACCATAACAGTCAAGAAATCCTTCTATGTGGCACACCTCATCACTAAGGGCTTTTCATCCAGAAAAAAGGAGGTCATTGTCCCACTGTACTCATCCCTCATTTAGACCCATTATAGAATACAACACCCCATTTGGTATGTACCTCTCAAGACATCTGCAACAACTGGAAAGATCGCAGAAATACCTCACTAAAAGAATCACAGGCCTAAAGCAGATGCCCTATGCTGACCACCTTAAAAAACTCCAGCTATACTCTGTCACATATCGTCTACTCAGAGGCAATCTCTGCTTAACATACAAGGCCATGTCAAACCCAGAGCTGTTGGAGATGCTACACTTAAAGAAATCCCAATCCCTCAGAGCCACACGCTCCAGGGATCTAAACCTTGTCATCACAATAAACAAAACATGCTGGAGGGATAGGTTCCTGACCCAGAGACTCCCCAGACTCTAGTATAGATTGCCCATACATGTCAAGCAGTGTGCCTCGTTGGCCCTCTTCAAAAGGAACCTTGACGATTGGATGGGAGAAAGGAAATTCACCCCGGGGATCACGTCAGTCGCCCTGCTAGACATGGGTCCAGGGAAGTAAATAGTGTGGGAAGAAATAGCCAGGGAATTGTTATGGCTAGGCTTGTATAGGCTCCCACCATTTTTTCCTTGTGACTGCTAGATTCAGGTGTTGCTAGATTATCCTTCCTAGAGCAAATTGGCATCCTGAAGATTGCAAAAAGTTACAGTTTACCTCAAAGCTGGTCAAAAAAACATCTTGTTCTCTTAAGTCCATTCCAATGATATAGTATTATAAGATCTTAGGAGGTTACTAGTCTAATGGCCCTGAGTCTCTTACAAACCTAGCCAAGAGTTTATCCCCAAAATAAGAAACCTCAGTCAGCACCTGTTGCCCATTCCACAGGTGGAACCCCTGGGACAAATTTGTGGTTTCCCATCCACTCATCAAGATTGCGTTTGAAGAGGTTCAGCAATGTACTCTAATGTGTATGAAAAGTCTTTTCCAGAGACTGGGCAGCCTCTGGGAGACAATCCTGTCTCTCCAACAGGTTTTGTTGATGTTGCATATTAGATTTAGGCTTTTGGAGCGGGTAATGCATGAGGAGTTAAACTTATGGATATGGAGCATCTTTAGTAGGGCAGGGTGCGAAATTGCCTTTTAGGTGAGACACAGATCACTTCTGAGCAATCTGTATGATGCTGAGTACAGTAATAGTGATATGAGCCTGTCCATAATGGACAGTTGTTGGAGGCCATGAATTCTCTTTGTGATGTATTTCTGTGTCCATTCCAGCTGGTGCAGATGTTTGGAGAGGTACATACCAAACAGGGCATTATACTCAATTAATTGGCCTAATGAGGGAGGAGTACAGAGAGGTGGCCACCTTTTTTTCTGGATGCAATCCCTTTTACTTATGTGATGAACCAAGTAAAAGGCTTTTCTGACCAGATCTGCTACTTGGTGGTTGAATGTGAGATTGTTGTCAACCTGAGTACCCAGGTTTGTCACTACAGGTTGTGTGCTTACGGGGTTGTCATTGATGTGGTAGTCAGTAGGGCCATGTTTTTGCAGAATGGTATGATAATACATTTTTTTGCATTTAGCTTAAGACCATGACTTTGGCACCAGTCATTTGTTGCTATGAAACCCTCTTGTAGTATGTTAACAGGGAGTCAGTGAAAGCACCCAACTTACAGATGTCTTCAAACGTGGTGAGCCACAGGCCTTTTGTCTTTGCCTGGACCTCTGAGAAGTAGATGCCAAATGGTAGGGGGTCTCAGAACAGATGCCTGGGGAACACCACTGGTGACAGGTCTGCTGTCAGTGGTGGAGATGCCTATTTTGACCTTGTGGGTCCTATTGGTGAGCCAGGTGGCCACCAATATGATGAGATAGGGATTTATGCCAAGTTATGTTAGCTCTTCGATGATGCCCGAGTGGGGGATTGTGTCAGAGGTGTTGGCCATGTCAAGATAAGCTGCATGTACTGACTTTCCCTCATCCAGGGCCTCAAAGAAGTCAACCAGGTTCAACAGACAAGATCTGTCATGGACGAATCTGAACTGGGTGGGGTCAAGTGCTTGAAGATTGGCTATTTCCTTATTTATGAGATCCATAAAAATATGCTCCGTGGCTTTACAGATCAGACTTGTCAAGCTAATGGGGTGATAGTTTTCAGGGTCAGTAGTTGCACTACCTTTGTGCAAAGGGATCTCATATTGCAGTATTACAGCTGTAAGGTTTGCTACTTGAATGTCTGGCCAGTATACAAAAGCTTCTAGTCACTGCAGGGTACGTGGGACATCTGATGTTGGCTAAGGGAATGTTGGCCATAAAAGTGATGTCTGCACGTACCAGACCTCAGCGCTTCTCTGCTGCCAGTCGAACATCAGCTGTTCCTGCCGTACCTGCCATTGGATCAAAATTTCTAAGATAAGTAGATAAGTGCCCCATTGGGGATGTTTTGTTCTTTGGGTCACTGCGTGCCTGTGTAGGTTCATGTCATCCAGGAAGGGAAAGTGTAGATGCAGTCATCAGATTCCCCATAAAGATGCCCATGAGGTCTGCCTTTTTTGTTTAGGGCCTGTGCACGACCATAAATCCTGCTTCATCTGCCAGGCCTTTGTTCTAAAAATCCCACGTAGCCGTCTGCACGAGTTGAACATTTATCTTGAGAATCAGCTCCTTAAGGGCAATCCGGTCAGCCCATGGAGCCACCTAAGAAAAAGGCCAAATTTGCTAGGCCTGACTCTGTAGCTGCACCTCCTCCGCTTGACATCCCTGCTGTGGCCATCAGCCTGGAGGAATGACCAGTTGCTGCTGATATGGGCACAGTGGATACCATTGTGGAATCCACAGTACCCAGAGCGGAAGGAACATCCTTGGAGGTAACGCATACTTCAGTTACTGACGGTGAGAGGGCACCTCGGTTTGTACCGGCTGCCCAGATGGATCCCTCCACTACTTCGCAGGTTACAGACCTCAGGCCTACCTTGGCTCCAACACTGGCTAGGCCTTCTCTTAAAAGGAAAGAGAAAAGAAAACCTGTTTCTCCACCAGCTGAGAGCCAGACAGATTAGCAGGCATTTTCTCAAAGCCTTTTCAGTGTATTTATGGCTCTGAGGCCTGTTACACCCTTAGCTTCCCCAGTGGATCCTCCTGTGATGAGCCCTAAACCTCAGGCCTTAGATACCCTAGGCCTCAGGCCTTAGATACTTCCCAAGCTGAAGCTGAGGAATCCTCTGACTCTTCCTCAGAGGATTCACTGTCATATAAGTAAAATAAAACTTGCTGGATACACACGGCACATAACTCTTTATTTAGAAAAAAATGTGAGTGCTTTCGAAGAGTCCTCTCTGCTTCATCAGACAAATTATAGCAGTTAAAACTTCATTAAATAGTGTAAATGAAGTTTTAACTGCTATAATTTGTCTGATGAAGCAGAGAGGACTCTGCGAAATCGCTCACATTTCTTTCTAAATAAAGAGTTACGTGCCGTGTGTATCCAGTGAGTTTTATTTTACTCATTGCTTCTTCTTTATTATCGCTGGTTACTTCATCCAGAGTCGAGGACTTTATTTCTGTATTTTGATTCCCTGTCATATGTCTTACAATTGCCATCACCCCTTGGCTATGCCTCCCCTGAGGAAAAATCTGCAGAAACAGATTCCCCAGGTGATAATCTCACCCTTTGGGGAGACCATTTCATAAATGAGGAAACATTTCAAACGGGACTCCTCTGAGATGACAGAAGTTCAGAAAAGATATTATGAGCTTCGTCAGATGGACTCTCCTGCACTTCAGCTATACCACCAGTACTACCAGCATATCTGGATGCATTTAATGCATCAGTTAATCCTGATTCTCAGCTTCCTCCACCTTGAAGGCATGATAGATTCTACAAGGTCCCTGAGGGAGCCAAATTTCTGTTAAGTGCCCTGCAGCAGACCCTGACACTGTATCAGTTTCAGCTGATAAGACATCTAAACTCGTTCCATCCTCCTCACTTCTGACAGCAAGACAGTGGAATGCCTTGGGAAGAAGGTCTACGCCTCATCTACCTTGGAATTCAGGGCAATAAATTATCAAATCCATATGTCCAAATATGCTCTAGCCCATTTAGGGTAAGCCACTAAACGTCTGAGTGAAATCCCAGTCTCTCCTGCCAATTCTCAGATATCCAACCTTGTATCTCTATCCTCTCAGGTCACTAGGCATTCCATTAAGTGCAGCTACAATGCAGCTGAAGCTTCTGCCAGGTCTACTCATTTACCTCAGTCCTGAGAAGATATTCTGGGCTAAGGTTACAGCCCTTACCTGATGACACTAGAGCAAAACTTTTGGATGTGCCTCTTGATAACTCTGCCTTCTTTGGTGGCTGAGATGTTCAAAACTCTGCAAAAGAAGGGGAAGGAGTTACAAGACCTGAAACACCTGTTTGTTTCTCCTATCCCCAAATTCCACAGGAACTACCCCTCAAAAATCCAATTCATCAGGAAACATTCTGCTCCCACCTCCTTTTTCCAGGGGCAAAAAGAATGCCAGATAGAAAACAACTCCTTACAGGCCTGCTCAGACTCCAACCCAGAAGTCTCAATTTCAAGAGAGGGCTGACTACCTGCCATTCATTCCTGAAAAAAACTTTTGACTCCATTCTCCTAACCCTAAGGCTATCTCACAGTCTCCCTAGTTTGGGAAAACATCACCAGAAACAGGTGGATCTGCCCAGGGAACAATTCAACCTGTCCCTCTGACAGAAAAGGGAACGCGTTTCTACTCCATTCTCTTCCTAGTCCCAAGGAAAGATAGCCCCTGGAGACCAATCCTAGATCTTTTCCACCTCAGTCTCTTCCTGCATGCACCCACCTTTTGATTGCGAATTCTGCAGACCCCCTCTTCCCTTTGATTTTTCCTCAAAGGTTCTTGGCCACCTTGGACATCAAGGATGTTTACCTGCACATCCCCATGTGGTCCAGTTACAGGAGATGCCTGCACTTCTTTGTGGCCTCTTCACATTTTCAATTATCTGCCTTGCCCTTTGGACTTTCTATAGCATCAAGGGCCTTCACCAAGTGTTTGGCACCAGTGGTGGCCTTCTGCAGGACCCAAGGGATTGAAATTTTCCCTTACCTAGACGACTTTCTCATCCAGGCAGACTGCACAGAATCCCTGCAACACTTCTTCAAACAGTAATATCACTCCTGCAAGCACTGGGCTTCAAGATAAATTACCCCAAATCCACCCTGACCCCCACTCAGGGCCAAATATTCCTGGCGTGCAGGATAAGGAAGGATGTCATGAGGGCTTTTCTGCCACCTCAAAAGGTGAAAATGTAAGGCAGTACCTGCTTACTGTCCTTCAGGCGACAGACTTGACTGCCAGACAGTACCTCAGACTCCCGAGTCATAGGGCATCGACCATTCCCATGTTGCCATTAGCAAGGCTTCACATGAGAAAGCTACTATGGTACTTAAGGTCTGTATGGACACAGGACTCTCATCCTTTAGAGTACAAAATCGCCTTCCTACCTTGCATCAAGAAAGAGATTCAGTGGTGGTTGAATCAAGTCAACTGCAACCCAGGACTCCCCTTACAGGCTCCCTTGCCAGTGGAGGAGATGTACATGGATGCCTCAGATCTAGGTTGGGAAGCAGCCATAGGTTTCCAAAGAGCCCAGGGTACTTAGCAGGACTCCATGAAACAGGAACATATCAATATCAGAGAGATGAGGCAATTCTTTTGGCCCTAAAGGCCTTCCAACACACGCTGAAGCAGGGCCCCCTAAAATTGTTCACAGACAAAACTGCAGTTCTGTTGTATGTGAACAAGCAGGGGGAGCAAAATACTACTTGCTATGCAGACTAGTTCTCCACATGTGGGAGCTTGCCACAAAGCAGGGAGTTATGCTACAGGCAGAGTATATCCCTTCAGAGCAGAATACTCAGGCAGACACTTTAAGCAGGTCCATGTTACAGTCCCAAGAATGGAAGCTCCACGCGGATGTGTTCTTGTGCATAGTCCACAAATGGGGTGCACCTCAGATCTGTTTGCCTCCCCTATGAACAGACAACTTCCATCTTTTTGCACCAGGCTGTCAAGTCCTCTGGCAAGGGCAATGGACACCTTCTAAATCTCATGGAAGAGGATGTTTCTGTATGCATTTTCCCCTTCCCACTACTACAGAAAGTCAAACTGAAAATCCAGCAGGGCAAACCAAGAATCTTGCTGGTGACTCCCTTTTGGCCAAGACAGCACTGGTTCCCCCCCCTCCTTCTGCATTTAGCTAGGGGCAATCATCACAAGTTACCTCATGGAGGGAGTGGACCTTCTCACACAAGACAAGGGATCTCTACTCCATCTTCTCCTACAATCTCTGATCCTTACCCTGTGGTTGATAGAATTCTGATCCCTTACAGACACCTCTACAATGAGGACGTGCTCACAGTCCTGCAGGAGGCTAGGAAACCTAATACTAGGAGATCTTGTATGTCTAAATGGAAAGGATTCTCCATATGGTGTCTACAAAGACAGTTGGACCACTTCAGGGTGATTTCCCTTTTGTACTGTCATATCTGTGTGAACTCTTGCAGATAAGGTTGGTGTACTCCTCTGTTAAAGACCACCTTGCTGCTGTTTCAGCTTGTCTGCCTCTGTATCCTCGTTTGGCTTCTCGATTGCCTGCAAAGTTATTCCTAAAGGGAGTGTTGCATCTCAGGCCCCCCTGGAAACCCATCCCACCCACCTGGGTCCTGAATTATGTTTTGGAGAAGCTCACAGTGGCCCTCTTTCAACCAGCTTCTAAGGCTTGTCTAAAACACTGCATTTGGAAAACAGCACTCCTAGCAGCCTTGACATCAGCTAGAAGAGTGTCTGATTTACAGGCTCTCATGGCCATTCCCCCTTTCCTCATCTTCCACAAAGACAGGGTAACCCTTAGGACCAACTCTTCCTTCATGCCCCAAGGTGGTCAATGAGCTATACTATGACCAACCTATTCATCTTCCCACCTTTTTTGCCCATCCTCAGAGTGACAGTGAGAGAGTCTTACATTCCCTTGATATGCATAGACAACTTAGGTTTTATCTAGACAAGACCAAATCTATCAGAAAATCAGACCAGTTTTTATCTCCTTTCACCCCAGGGCCCTGGGGAAAACAGTGACAGAGCAGACAATTTTCAGCCTGGATTTCCAGAGCAATTTCCTTCTGTTGTGCTTACCATGGGAATTCCTTGGTGTCCAAAATTAAAGGACACTCCACTAAGGGCTATGGCTTCATCTGGAGCTTTCTTTAAAGAATTGGACACTGCCACCATTTTAGAGGCAGCTACATGGACCTCTGTCCACAGCTTTACCTTTTAAGTATTACAAATTGGACCACATTTCCAAATCCAGGACTGGATTTGCCAGTGCAGTCCTCCATGGATGTATAGAAAATAGTTCTAAGCCACCACCCCCTCCTTCGCAGTGAGCTTTGGCACTCACCCAAGAGTTAGAATATTGCAACATGAGAAAAGAAGGACATAGAATAGTTGTGTAAAATCTTGCCATAACCATAGACGTCCTTCTCTTCCATATTGCAGTATTCCTTCCCTCCCTTCTTGCCCTCTTCTTCCTTTAAACTGTTCCTTCTTGGATGGCACTGGACTCTGTTCTGAGGTCTGGTACGTGCAGATGTCACTTCTATGACCCGCATTCCCTTAGCCAATATCAAAGGTCCCACATACTCTGCAGTGACTAGAAACTTTTGTATACTGGTTGGAACTTCTGGTAGCAAGAGAAGAAAACCTTAGATTTGGAATATTGCAACATAGAAGAGAAGGACATCTATGGTTTTGGTAAGATTTTACACAACTATTCTTTCTCCACTCTACTGGAATGAAGCCTGTACTTAGGCTGTGGTTGAATAGGGTGCTCAATGGCGAAGCTAGTTCTTGCCGGAGATGGTGGAGAATACAGCCTGGGATACTATCAGATCCAATGGAAGCTGTGTTCTTTGCCTTGGATAGGGCCTTTGACACTTAATCTAGGAGATGTGAGGTGTGGGACAAGTATCAGGGATGCTGAATGGGCCTTTGGTGGGGGACAGGGGGGTGAAGTTTATGCTTAACCTATCTGGTAGCAGGTTGGCTAAGTCAACGAGATCAGTGTAAGTGATACCATTAAGTACTAATTCGGAACAAGCCTGGGCTTTGCCATGGAGGTTTCTGACATAACTGAAAGAAGGTTTTGTGGTTTCCTTTGTTTCAGAGGCTAGTTTCAATTCATAATTGGCTATGGAGTTTTTACTTGCGATCTAATTTGCTTGTTAAGGCTAAGGAGGGAGTTTTTCCAATTTGGAATTTGTTCATTTTTACCCTTGGGCAACAGTTTTTCTTTTTGTTCTAAAGCATGTTGATAGAGGATGTTCACCAGACAGGTTTGTGTTTCCTTGAGGAGCAGGGTTTTAATTCTGTTGGGAATGGCTGAGTCCATGCAATTGAACAGGTGCTTCTATACTGCATTGGCGTACTGTTCAGCATATTTATCTGCATTCTCTGAGGGGCGCGGTGGTGTGAAGCTACTGATAAGCCTCCCTTAGGAGGTTGTAGTCGGCTTTTGAGAATTTTTTTAGCCTGGTTACAGCTGGAGGGGGTTGGGTGGGATAGAAACTTCAAATGAGACAGACCGATAATCTGATCTCACCAGAGAAGAGCATACTGTGGAAGTGGTGTAATGCTCACCCATGTTGGTGAGAACCAAGTCTAGAATGTTATCTCCCCTTGTTTGGAATGAGATGAGCTGGTCTAGTGCATTTGAACCGATGAAGTCAAGGAATTGTTGGGTGAGCACATTAGTGCAGGAATAGTTCACCCAGTCTATGATAGAGTACTTAAAATTACCAAAGAATAGGGTGTTAAGGGGATACCTTTATGAAGTCAAGTAAGTCCAGGTAGGAGGAATGCATGTCCTGAGTCATGAAGGGGGTCTGTAGCTGGCTATAACTTGCATGGCTGTCTTGCCAACTGTCAGCTGCACCTGGAGTAATTCCAATGTATCATGCTGGCAAATCAGTTTGCAGGTGTGCCTGCTCTTAATGAAGATAGAGACTTCACTACCCTTAGTCTTCCCAACCTCATTTTGGGGTCAGAATGTGTGGAATGGGGTATAGTCTGGTAAGGCAGGGGTGCTCTCCAGAGCCCTGAACCAAGTTTCCATGACCGTACAGACATGGACATCTTCCAGTGCAAGGAGAGCTTCGAATGAGTGCATCTTCAGGTTAAGGCTCCTAGCATTAAGCAACATGACCTTTAGTTTGATTTTTGACAGATCTTTTATGTTGAAAGATTTGTCTTTGGGACATTAAAAAGGCACAAAGTGGGGGGATCGAGCCTTGGCCAGGATCCAGAATCCCAGGAGCGACAGGTGGGGGCCATCTCTGGCAAAGCATCTTGGCCTGTCAACCGTGTCATCCCAGGCATACAGATACTGGATCCCCTTGGAATGACACTCCATTGAGCTTGTAATTGTCTTACCACTACAAACCACTCCTCAGTTCTTGGTCCCAAAGACTAGAATTCTCTTCCCTGTAACATTACCGTCGTGAAACTATTAAGGAGTTATTTAAGAGAAGTAACTTGCTGTAATTTTGTAATTGTTTCCAACAACCTCCCTAAAGTTAATCTCAATTATGATTGAGGTATGTTGTGTTAAAATGTTTAACAGCTGTGTTGCTTGTGAGGTATTTTTTTTAAACAATTGTTTTGTAGAATAGTTTATAAGATTATTTTTATTTTGTATTCTTTATACATACTGTTTTAGAGAAATATAAATATTATTTATAATTTTTATGCAAGTTTGTTTCCTTGGACACTGGCTGAAATGGTTCCTTATGGATCATTCTATTAGCCAGACTGTCAAATAATATATACATACATATATAAGTACTAACAAGCTTATATTTTTCAAAAGTAAAATAAAATGAAACTGACTAACACTGTTAAGATTATGAATTTATTAGATAACAGATAACTGCTTTCATGCTTATATTTTTCATCCCTGTTTCAGCAGTTTCTCTTACACTGCCTGTCAGGTGAGTGTACTTCTACATGAAGTCTGAGGAGTTGGTCATTGAAACCGTTTTATCTATCTCGTCTTTTTCTGCTACCCATTCCTACCTCACCAACTAATTTATACTCTCTCTTTCTCTTCTTGTCTATACATACCAGCAAGAACATATTGATTAGATAAAGGAAAAATAAAGATTCATTGCAATACTGCTTTTGTGGCAGTACTAATAAGTGAAATAACTAAATTAAATAAATAACAGTGCCTTGCAGATGCACCTTCAAATGTGCTCATACTATGTTATGCCAGAACTTCAAGTTGTATTTTTATGTCATCTCAGAATCTGGTATCATCATTCACAAGAAATTGTGCTCATTGAGTTAGATCTTGTAATGTGACAGTAAGGCACATTAGGGTGGCATGTTCCAGCTTATAGATGCTAGCTGAATCGTGGAATACATAACGTATTCAGAAACTTCAGAATAAAGTATCTGCAGCAAAACTAAACAAAATGAAATATGTATATCTTGAATATGCTATGTAGTTATTATTACAAAAATGCTAATGAGTTTATTGCTTTAAAATATAGATAAGTGTATACTTAGTGCTGTACATGACTTCAGGAATTCAGGTGTGTACATTAGCAATGGCAGAGTAAGCTTAGCTCAAACATCAGAGGTTGCATGATTTTATTACTTATGAGTTATCCTGCAGCCAATACACAGCAGTATCAACCCAGTTTACTACCTGTCCAGCAGTTTTTTTTTTTGCTTTCCTTTTGTGAAGTCTTACAAATAGGTAATTGCAGTGAAAAGTTAAAAGAAAAGGTGTAAAGGTGTCCTATTGTTTGGTCCAACCAGTTTTTATCCATCTTACTGTCTTCATTGCTGTGATATCTTGTCAGAAGCACCTGCTTGGCCCACGCCCTTCTGACCGTCAGTGGGCTGGCATTCTCACAAGTGAGGCAAATGATTAATTATGTGCACTTACAAATCTTTGAAGGCTGGCAAATCAGATTTTCCATTTAACAGCATACACAAAAGAACCAAGCCTGTGAATTTAGAAGAAGCAAAACTAAATTCAGCATGTTTCCCAGTTTAGTTTCTAATCTTGTAAGGCATTTCACTACAAGCTGTCAGTTTCTAAACACCTGCATTCTTCTTTAGCCTGGCCAGAAATTTGAAATAGAAATTCTAAGAAATGGAATATGGAAATAATAATGGTTTAATCCACTTTCCGATAGCTTGAGTCAATTTCAGCAACCCATAACATAGTCATAAAAGTATACAAAATCCTAAAAGCAAAAGTGATAACATAGTCGTGTAGATTACAGCTACAGGTTTTCAAAAGGGTATTTACTTTAAAACATTACTCGAGTATAGCAGGATAAAGAAAATAGCTGTGACTTTTATGAAAGTACTGATTGGAGAGTGGATCTTGGTGCCAGATGAGCCAGTTACTGCTCTGGTCAGTTTGAGGAGTGGCTGTATTGAGAGCATGCTTAACATTATTAAACATTTAAGTATATTGTCAGCCCCGGCCACAGTGGTGCAGCGGTTAGCATTGCCGCCTCACAGCAAGAGGTTCTCCGGTTCGATCCACAGCTGGGGTGCCTTCTGTGCGGAGTCTGCATTTCCTCCCTGTGGTCGCGTGGGTTTCCTCCGGGTGCTCTGGTTTCCTCCCACATCCCAAAGACATGCTGTAGGTGGATTGGACAGTCTAAATTGGCCCTAGGTGTGAGTGTGTGTGTGTGCCATCTGTGGAAGGTTGGGTGTCAGGCTGGCAACTCAACACCGTAAAAACTCCACTGCCAATCATGAGCGGACAGGTGATTCACTGTAGCAACCCCTAACTGGGAAAAAGCTGAAATAAGAAAACGTTAGCCCCATGGAAGAAGCATCTTTGGTCTTAGATAACACCTTTAGTACATATTCTTCTGCGTTAATAGGGGTTTGTAATGAGGTCGTCAGGGATTTATAGAGTTTGACTAGAATTCTTGTGAGTGAAGTAAACATTGAATTCATTTGCTAGTGTGTTAACAGTGTCTATTGGGACTGTGCGGTAGGTGCCATTTTGAATGAGTTCAGAGTAATGCTGGGTGTTAGTTTGCTCATGTAGCTAATGATGGATTCATAATTGCCCTTAGCTTCAAACAGTAACCTAAGTTAACGTGTTGCTTTAGTAGAGCAAATTGGGGTTTTTTTAAGGGTATTATAGTGGCTTTGAGTAATTGGTGTGGACTTTGATGGCACAAAATGCCAGGCATAGATCTCCATCCAGGAGTCTGTAAGACCCAAAATACAAGAACAGGGCTTCTAGTTTGCCTTGGTAGCTAAGGGTTTACAGGTTGATAACTATTTTTTTTTCATCAGAAAGGTTCCCAATGAGTTGTATGTGAAAGAGCCCCAATTTACCTTGATTATGCCATGTTTGCTATTCCTGGAAATGTTAGACAGAGGTTTGGGAGTACAGGAGCATAGAACTAGAGGTTATGGAGTACAGTCTGAAGTAATATGGAGGGGGTAAATAGGAACAGAAGTGGAAGAGCCATGAGAGACCCTCATGGAAAAAGTGAGGATGAAATGAAATTCTGCATCTAGAAAGAGGCAGTTGGATAATTTTATCATGCCTAGCCAAAGCTGATTACAGGTGACCTTGCTAATGTGCTCATGGGTGGGGGTGGGGCAGTTGTATGTAACCAAAATTATTGCTGGTCCATAAAGCCTCTGGGCTGATAACTCAGGGCAACCATTACTAGTCAGCATTACAACTTCTCCTTAGACATTAACAGTGGTCTTACCAAACAACTTCCCTACCTCAGCTATGCTAACTGTATCCAGAGTTCTAGGAATTAATTTCTTTACTGTGCCAGCTACATCTGACTACTGCACTTTCTTCAATTCTCCTTCTAACTGCCTGCTAAATATGCAATATTGCCTACTGCTGTACTTAAGCTTCTGTTAACTGTGTTTTGCACACCCTCACACTTACCACTAAGCTACCCACTGTTCTGGGGTTTACAGTTGCCTGAATATATGATGGCTATGTTACGGCAGTTCTTGTGCCTGTGATGCCAGGAAGAGAAGTGCTCCGGGACTGCATTTTACACAGAATGGACCAGCTGTAACCTCCCCCTTTATTGATGATCCCCTCTACACATGCATATACTGTCCCGGATTAAACATACCCTGCTGTCTTATTCACACACAACAAGTTGTTGAATGATATATGGTCTAATACTGTCCCTCTGGGAGAATGGAAACACCTTAAATCCAGTTCTCATCACCTCTTCTGAGTCATTGTGGGCAAAAAAAGGAGTTAATTCATTGTGAAATGGGTAACATGAACAGAAAAATTGACAGTGTGGAAACATGCAGGCCTGACATTTTTGCTTACTCTGTCTCGCAACTTAAACCAGATACCAGTGTGGATACTGTATTTAGAATAGGATTTATCCAGTATAGACATGATTGGCATAAGTTAGGTGATATGATTTATGTAGCAAATACCATTTTTCTGGCTTTTTGTTTTCCACAGAAGTTTGCTCCTGCTTTGACAGGCAGTCAAAAGTCAAATTTCTTCATTTTGAGGGTTGAAAGGAACTAATTCTAGGCTGCGTGTACTATGATTCAGAACAAGTTTATACCAAGGTTCAGAAAATACTTTTTTAATTAAACTACCACCACACAAGACAACTACTTTAAATGGCAGATGAGACACAAAACTGGTTCATTAAAAAGTCCACCTCACCGGTAATTCCTGGTTTTGAGAAATTGACAGAAGTTAACTCCTTTCCTACCGCAGCCAACAAACAGACTTGGCAGAACACCCTTTTTGACTTGACTCCCACCTTACACATAATGGCGATCACTTCTGTGCTGTGCATGTTTGGTGATCATTTTGTGACCTGTACCATTTAGAAGAACTTTACTACTAAATTTTCTGCTAGGCATTTGTTAGTGTAGACTTCCCATCCTTTTGTGGAGTATCACCTGAATTAATGCTAGTCACAAACTAACTGGTTTCTAACAGTTGCGCACCAAATCTCGTACAAGATCTGTAATTCATTAGACCAGGCTCCTAGCAGTTTTGCATACTAATTGTTCAGATGACATGGACTGAAAACCATTTACTTCACATGGGGGAATAGTGTTGAAAACAAGCAACTTCTTAAGCTTTTGCTGAAAACCTGGGTAGCACTTGGGGGTTTGCAATCAAGAATGAGTAAACAAGTGGAGGTGTTACTAGATCTGTAATCTGATCTCCCATACCAGGATATTTCAAATCTTTTCATGTTTTCAGCAAGTTTTTTTATGTATTTAGACTAGCATTGTGGTATGCCATAACTTTGTGAAAGCAGTACTGGTAATCATTACTTAACTAAAGTCGGCATCAACATTTACCACATTCTGCTGTTTCGTACCACAGCTCCCATGTCACCAAAAGGTAAGGCAAATATATTTGCCACATTAGCCAAACAATAGAGGATTTAAACTCTCTGAACTTCTCCATAAAGTGGATTTAAACTCTCTGAACTTCTCCATCAATTTATTATTAGCAGTCGTATGCTCTTAAAGAAGCTGGCACAGCAGCCAGACAAAGCATGCTTGGAGGTATATTCATAGGAAGCATAATGTGTTCATGCTGCACTAAATAAA
The DNA here is from genome assembly GCF_019279795.1 of Protopterus annectens. NCBI lineage: Eukaryota > Metazoa > Chordata > Ceratodontiformes > Protopteridae > Protopterus > Protopterus annectens. Next base: position 113,959,989 of record NC_056745.1, read on the forward strand.
GTGGTCAGGGTAGTAAGACCTTGCATGACAAGGCTTAGGAATGAGCAGGTGTGCCTAGGATAATGATGCATAATGAAGTCACATAGTCATGTAAATGACAGCCACTGTGCAAGTGAGTGGACTATGCTATTTGTGGTGTGACGATCCAATGACATCAGCACAAAGATAGCATGCCCAGTGATATGAGCATTCACAAGTGCATCAACGTGCTGCTTAGTGGTAATATATGCACAGGTGGGAGCCCATATAAAGCTTACACAAGTGGCATCTGATTTTATTTTATAAATTAGTATGAAAGGGGTTATAAGACAATCAGAAAGGAGGAAAAGCACGAAGGGGAATACCCTGAATGGCAACCGAGATAAAGCGTATACTTTTGTCAGACAGCTGCTCTTTTTTATTTTTGGAAATACTTATATAAATAAATAATTGAAATAAATAAAATAAATAAATAATTTACTAGAAGGGCTCACCCAGACTCTGCTACTCTTTGCTGTGAGGGAAAGGTTAGTTTGCTTTTTATTTGTTGTATTACTTTATTGCCTTTTTCTATTTTGAATGCTGTGATTTGTTTTATTTACCTTGTGTTTTACTTGTATTCTGCTTTTAGCTGCATATTAAAACTTGAAAAGAGACCACAGCTCTGTCTCTTGTGAGTCGGGCAGAAAGTTTTTCCCACCCTCCCACTTGGTTACTGTAGTGTTCTTAAACACTACTGTCTTTCTAGTTGCCTTCCCCTTATGTTAATTTCACCATATATCTCATTTCCTCTCTGTTTTTACTGGCTTGTGTGAGTAAGCACACAATTATCATTTTGTGAAATCACTCCCCTTCAGCTATTTAAATTTTTTGACCATCGTACTGTATTCCATAGTACCAGAATACAAAAGTGACCACTCCCTTTCAATCTATCTTGCCGTTTTAAAAAACAGTGACTCTCCACTACGTTTTAGACAGGTCAAGCTTAAGTTACCCACTTTCACATCTAACTCCTCTAGTGCACACTGCAGTGTTTAGGACAAGCCATTTTTTTTTCATCTTACCTTTAAGCATCCCTGTGACTAGCACTTGCTTTAATACCTGCTGGAAACCACTAGGAAGTCTTAAACTGATACAAGCACTCAACCCACCTTATTAATAAGGAGAAATTAATCATAGGCACTAAACAGCCTATAACTGCAAATTACCTTGCTAAGGTAAGGGAAAGCAGCTTTTGTACTTTGCAAAAAAAAAGCACCAAACCAGGCATGTCCAAGGGTCAGCTTCCGGTGATTTCTCCTGTCCAGCTAGTGAATCTGGGCATACTGGGGCAATGCAGCAAGTGCCTCATGTACAAAGAAAACCCTCTCCTCCTACCACCCAACATTACAACCTGCGAGAGATGCACTTACATAGCCAAATTGGAAGCAAAGCTCTCTCCACCCAAGACTGTGCTAGACAGTCAAGAGGAGAAGGTTAACACCTGCACTACACCTCAAGCAACACATAGCCCTTCTAAACCCACACCACCAACACCCACACATAGCAACACTAAACCCACATATGTGGAGGCCCTTAACAGTAATCTGCCCAAGCAAGAAGGACCTCCGAAGCTGAAATGCAAACAAACACCAATCACAACCAAATTGTCACGTAGCTCACAACACCAGTGTGCCACCCAACAACAGCCCCTAAGGCAGGACAACATACCCAGCACTTTAGTCATAGGTGACTCTATAGTCAGGCACACTGATGTCTCTCTCACCAGGCTGAACAAGGAGAAAATTACAGTCAGCTGCCTGTCGAATGCCAGGATCCGCCACATAACGCATGAACTCAAGTCACTCCACAACAAGTACAAATATGACTGTCATTGTCCATGTTGGAGTGAATGACTTGAGACGTACCTCCCTGGACTATATGAAAAGAGACATGGAAGAGCTCTTGGATCACGTGGCCCAGGCAGGTATGACCCTAGCCATGAGTAGCATCCTGCCTTCACCTAGAATGATACCACAGTATAAGGACAAAATGATTGACTTCAGTTGGCTAAGCTTCTGGTGTCATTCAAAGAGGCTCCAGTATCTGTCTGCCTGGGACGACATGATCGACAGACCACAATGCTTTGCCAAAGATAGTCTGCACCTGCCGCCCCTGGGATTCAGGTTACTGGCTAAGGCTTTTGCCACCCCTATAGTTCCTTTTTTAGGCACAGTTCAAAGGACAAAACCACCACAGTAACAGGTACAAGTATGCAAAATCTGAAGGTAATGCTACTCAATGCTAGACATCTAAACCTCAAAATGCACTCTCTCGAGGCACTCCTAAACATGGTGAACATCAATATCTGTGCAGTAACTGAGACCTGGTTCAAGGCTCCAGAGAGCACCCCAGCATTACCAGGCTACAACTCTTACACAACTTTCGGCCACCAAACTAGGACCAAAACACTAAAGGTGGAGGAGTGTCCATATTCACAACACAAGGCTAAACTCTTAGCACAATTTTCAGCTACCAAACTAGGACCGAAACACTAAAGGTGGAGGAGTATCCATATTCACCAAGGATATTCACAACACCAGGCTAGTTGCCCAACACAATGTATCTGAAATTCTCCATGTGCAACTATTAATTTCTTTATTTTATTTTACATTTGTTGACCAGGATAGTCCAACTGGATACATGTCCATTTTCAGTGGAGGTCAGGGGAGAAAAGCTCCAAGGTAGTCAGAGGCAAAATTATAACAATGAAGACATAATTACAGGTAAGTATTTACAGAGGATACATGAAAAAAACTAACACTAGGTAAGACTGCAAACCAAACTTTAGCTTGCTACAGATCCCCCACCATGCCCCAAGATTCTCACTACACCTTTCTAAACATACTGGAAAATATTAAGATACAACCAAACACCCTAATACTGGGTGATTTCAACTACCCTTCCATTAACTGGGAAACCTACTTGTGTACCAACACCTTTGGCCAACAGTTCTCGGAATTCATAAATTCCAATGCCCTGGATCATCTAATCCTTATTCCCACCAGGGGCTCCAATATCCAAGACCTGGTCATTACCAACATGGGAAATCGATGCTCCACATCTATGGTCACCCCCTTGTTGGTCACTTCTGACCGTAAGCTAATCACCCTTGACATCCACATCCCACCCCTACCCCCCAGTAAGGAAATCTCCGTAAAAAACTTCTCCACAGCCAACTTCATGCTACTCAAGTCAGAAGTGACAAACTTCATGACACCCATGCAGACGGGAACTGAAAGTTTGACTGCTGAATCCTGCACTAAGGCACTGTACAAGCACATTCACTTGTGCATGAATCATGCCATCCCCAATAGAACCAAGATGCTCTCCCTTAAAAAAAGGAAGCCAATCTGGTGGTCCCTTGCCATAAACAAACTTTACAACAAAAGGAAGAAACTGTTGCAGAAAAGAGGAAAATCCCTGGATGCAAAAAAACTCCCTTACCAGCCTCAGTAAGAAGCTGAGATCCCTCATAAAGTCCTCCAAAGCTAGTCATGAAAATAAAATTGCCAAAGACAACCACAAGGCATTCTATAGCTATGTCAAGAATCTAAATGGCACTGCTCAGATCTGCTCTGAGGTACAACAGAATGTCATTAAATATACTGATCCCAAGGATATTGCCAGTATCCTGGCAGATCGATTCAGTGCAAACTTCACCCCCTCTCACCCCCTAAAGAGCCCATGTCAATACCGAAACATTGTCAGATTCCGGTAATAGCGGCCACACAGGTAAAAAATGCACTTTCCAAAGCTAAGAATACAGCATCCATGGGACCAGACTACATCCCAGGCTGTGTACTACATGAACTACAAAATGAACTGACACCTCACCTAAGTGTCATGTTTAATCATAGCCTCACCTCAGGCTTTGTGCCTACTGAGTGGCACACAGCTACAGTTATCCCACTCCACAAGGGGGGATCCACCTTGGATCCAGGGAACTACTGCCCCATCAGTCTGACAAGTCTGATCTGCAAGGTTATGGAACGTATTATCATGGAACTTAAAAACAAAGACACTGGCAACCTTCAAACACTGGACCCCATGCAGTTTGGGTTCGTGAAGGGCCGATCTTGTCTCCTGAACCTGATTGACTTCTTCAAATCAGTCTCCAGAGCCGTGGACAAGGGTAAGGTGGTCCACACAGCCTATCTGGACCTTCCAAGGCCTTCAACATCATCCCCCTCTCTGGAATCATAGATAAACTTACTAAGCTGGGCATTAATCCCTAGGTCAGTCGATGGGTTGCCAGCTGGCTTACTGACGGTACCCACACTGTAAAAGTAGCTGACTCCAAATCCAGCTCCAGACAAGTGGAGTACCTTAGGGTTCAGTCCTGGGACTGCTCTTGTTTGGCATCTACTTCTCTGAAGTACAGGCCGACACTAAGGGACTATGGCTAACAAAGTTTGCAGATGACTGCAAACTGGGAGCTATTATTGAATCCCCAAATGATGTGGATATTCTACATAAGGGCCTTACAGAAACAGATGATTAGTGCCAGAGCCATGGGCTCAAGCTCAGTGCCAAGAAATGTGTAGTTATCCCCTTTCGGAAAAAACATGTACCCATGAATTACCACATAGGTGGCAGTACACTAAACATGGGAAGTGTGATAAGAGACTTAGGGACATGGGTGGACAGTGGTCTCACCTTCGATAACCACATCGCCGCAACAGTCAGGAAATCTTCCTATGTGGCACACCTCATCACTGAAGGCTTCTCATCCAGAGAAAAGGGGGTGATTGTCCTACTGTATTCATCACTCATTAGACCCATTATAGAATACAACACCCCGTTTGGTATGTACCTCTCAAGACAACAGCTGGAAAGGCCGCAGAAATACCTCACTAAAAGAATAACAGGCCTAAAGCAGATGGCCTATGCTGACCATCTAAAAAAACACCACCTATACTCTGTCGCATATCGTCTACTCAGAGGCAATCTCTGCTTAACATACAAGGCCATGTCAAACCCAGAGCTGTTAACCATGCTACAGTTAAAGAAATCCCAGTTCCTCAGAGAGACGTGCTCCAGGGATCTAAACCTTGTTATCACAATGAAAAAAACATGCTGGAAGTATAGGTTCCTGACCCAGAGACTCACCAGACTCTGGAATAGACTGCCCATACATGTCGTGCAGAGCGCCTCTCTGGCCCTCTTCAAAAGGAACCTTGATGATTGAATGGGAGATAGGAAATTCACCCCGGGGATCATGTCAGTCGCCCTGCTAGACAGGGGTCCAGGGAAGTAAATACTGTGGGAAGAAATAGCCAGGGAATTGTTATGGCTAGGCTTGTATAGACCCTAGGGCCAATAGCCTAGTACCAACCTATGAACCTATAAGAAAGTTAAAAGGGGGGAATGAAGTATGGGGAAGTTGTAGAAAGGAAGGAGGTTCTAGGCATGGCAGCAGGAGCAGATACACAAACATGCACCACAGACAAAGACTGACAGGGAAGATACTGACACACAAGAGGGTGACAGTGAAGGTATACAGACAGAAGCTGACTGAGTGGGTGAGGGGGGAGAAATGGACTACAAACAGGGAAGGGAGAGTGGCATACAAGGAAGGGAGTTCCATGATGGAGGACATAGTGGGGGGTGAGAATATCCTGTGGACTCGAGTAGAATGAGCTCAGAAGTCATTCTACTCCAGGCTAACATCATGGGTGGGCTCTGTCACTGCTGGCCCAATAATCGAGGCTGGCCATCTATGCTGCTCTACTGGCCCCATGCACTTCAGGGCACTAGTATTGGCATAATGCCACTATTCCACCTCTTTCCTTACCACCTTTTGAACCTTGTACTGGGTGTTCCAGGCAGACCTCTACACACCGTTGTCTGATTAGGAACATATGTTGGTCATCGGCAAAACAGTAGGGGGGCACCAGCAAGTCCTTCATGTCACTTTAGACAGAATTACGTTCATCATCATATTAAAAGACAGGTATAGTGATTTGCTAAGGACCTAGCAGTTGATGCAGTGGCAAGTGCATAGAGTAGGGACTGCTTCCTCACTTTTGCCAGCTCCATGGCTGATCCTGCAGAAGTAATGAAAATAAATGAAAACAAAACATAAGTAAAACAAAATGATTGAGATGAGAGGATTCAAATACAGTGGTCAGTGCAATATAGTACACTTTAAGATAGGCCCTATAGGGAGAAATAAGTCAGCAAAGTAATGTAAAAAAAATGGCAGGAGAAAATAACTGGCCCAGTTTAGGACACAGTAAATGGAAAAATGTGGCAAGGTAGTGAAAACCTAAGGAAAGGTGAAATATTAAAATGCAAACAAAAAAATGCTCAATGCTGTGATAAATCACAAGTATAACTTGCATTAATTCCATTAAGAAACATCTCTGTAAAATGGATGAAAAATAGTAGCCTACAAAGCTGGTGAACCACACACAGAGCTTAAGCTGTAAAATGCCAAAGCAAACAAAAAAAACTACAGTAATCATACCTCTTAACTTCTTAGCACAAGAAATCTGGACAAATCCATAAATAATGGGGGGACAAAGGCACAAAAATAATAACAAACTCTAAATATTGCTATTACAAACTTAGAAAGGTGTGTGAATAAAAGGATTCATGTTACTGTGCATTTCCCGAAGGATATGAAGTCTGAAACTGAAATCTGTCATTATTTAGTGACTTCAATCCTCACTGAATTACCAGAAAACCGCAAAGTTTATGAGGAACAGGACAAAAATACGAGGCAAAATTCTGGACATTCTGTGGAA